>NC_059128.1:182078915-182381290 GCF_020740605.2 Lemur catta | reverse complement strand
AGAGAGGAAGGCGTGGATCTCCACCTGCCACAACGCTAGAGGATTGCTTCTCCACAGGAACGGCGGTGTGAACCCACGGAGAATCACCGTGGGACACGGGGAACAGGAAAAAACAGAGGCGAGTGGGAAATCAGACCGAGATAATTTGGAGAGTGCGGGACGGAAAACAGACAGCGGAGTGCGGGACGGCCGTGCCTGCCTCACCGGCGAGTGGGGTGGGTACAGCCCCACAGCAGAGCGGCTTGATCTCCCCACTGACCCCCACATCCACTCGGTCAGGGATCTGGCTGAAATTGGTGCAGAATCACCGCGGGAGACGTGGAGCTCCGAGGACAGGTGACATAGGCGGGTGAGAGCTTGGACTCGGGCGGGTCTCCGTGGTGCCCTATCTCTTAAAGGGACAGACGCGGACCTGCACCGAGGTGAGGGGCCGCGAGCGTGAAATATTAAAGCAGGACTTTTTTGCTTTTTTCTCCCCATACGGCAGCTCCCCGGCTGGGGAGCCGCTGCGGGCCCTGGCGCCTGCTGAGCTCTGAACGCTCTCGCGTGGTCGCCATCTCGGTTCCCACAGCTAAGCGGAAAGGACCTTGGACTCTGGCAGGCCTCTGCGGTGCCAGTGCCCTATCTCTTAAAGGGACAGACGCGGACCTGCACCGAGGCGAGGGGCCGCGAGCGTGAAATATTAAAGCGGGACTTTTTTGCTTTTCTCTTCCCGTACGGCAGCTCTCTGGCTGGGGAGCTGCTGTGGGCCCTGGCGCCTGCCGAGCTCTGAACGCTCTCCCCTGGCGCCTGCGACCGACGGACGCGCAGTGGCCATCTCGGTTCCCACAGCTAAGCGGAAAGGACCTTGAACTCTGGCAGGCCTCTGCGGTGCCGGAGCCCTATCTCTTAAAGGGACAGACGCGGACCTGCACCGAGGCGAGGGGCCCCGAGCCTGAAATATTAAAGTGGGATTTTTTTTTCTTTTTTTCTTTTTATCTCTCTCTTTCTTTCTTTCTTTCTTTCTCTTTTCTTTCTTGTTTTCTCTTTCTTCTTCTTGTTATTCATATTGTTTCTCTCCTTTTTTTTTTTTTTTCTTTTCTTTTTTCCTTTCTTTTTCTTTTCTCCTTTCCGGTGTCCCTCCAGCCCAGGAGCTACTGTAAACTCCTGAGTGCTCCAGACCCCCAGCTGTGATTCCTATCGGACCCTGAAAATTACCCCCCAGTGCCAGTGATCTGCGGGTGGGCAGGAACAATTGTGCGGGCCAAGGTCTAATTGCTGCAGAGCCATAGGGTGCCAGGCGACTCCTCAGGAGGCTCCATCCCCTGATCCATAGACCCTCTCCAGGTCCCCTTCCCAGGTGTGAACACTGAGTGCTTCCCTAAACGCAAGAGTGTGGAGCCCGGACCTTGGGAACACTGGGACAGTGTAGACCTTTGCCCGTGGGAGCTGCAGCAGCTGGGGCACTGAGGGAGTGAGGGCACTGCCTCCTCGGCCTAGCCAGTGTCTTTCCTGCAGAAAGAGACAGAAACCACACATCCAGAGGAAGAACCAAAAAGCCGGGGGGGGGGAAAGAGAGGGAGAAGAGGCTTTCTGCTTGCAAATCGTGTGAATCCTGCCTACTAACTGAAAGTCCGCAACACAATGATTTAACTTGCCAAACTGGTCTTAGGTCAAGCCAACCCTCTGGGGGTGGACCCATCAGAAGCAGTCCCCCAACTGAGATAGAAAAAAGAAACTCTAAACAGCACACAACAGTCTCCCCCTATAGATAAAGGAAGCAACATTCCTAGACTGTTCCACAGCCTAAGAACAGAGTACAAGACGTGCTGTTAACTAGACTAAAGTTGTGAGAAAAGATCTAACGATAGAGCCAGATGGGAAGGGCTCAGCGGAAAAATATGGGGAGCACAAAAAACCAAACGGAAACCTCGCCCCCAAAGAGAAATACCAACTCTCCTCCAATTGGCACAAGCCAGTTTCAGAATACCAACATGTTACCAGAAGAATTTCAGTCTTGGGTTATAAATAAGCTGAATGATATACAAGAAAAAATTGATATCCAACGCAAAGAAACCGCAAAAAAATTCCAGGATTTGGAAGAAAAATTCACTAAAGAAATAGACGTATTGAAAAAAAACCAAACTGAACTCCTAGAAATGAGGGATTTATTCAGGGAGCTACAAAACACAGTGGAAAGTCTCAAGAACAGGGTAGATCAAATAGAAGACAGAATCTCAGAAATCGAAGATAACTCTTTCCAATTAAATAAGACAGTCACAGAGATAGAGCAAAGAAATAAGAAAAAAGACCAGAGTCTTCAAGAAATGTGGGATTATGTGAAGAAACCTAACGTGAGAGTTATAGGCATCCCTGAAGGTGAAGAAGATAATAAGCAAGGGCTGGATAAACTATTTGAAGACATAATAGAAGAAAATTTCCCAGGCCTTGCTAAAACTTTAGATATACAGGTTCAAGAAGCTCAAAGAACCCCTGGTAGATTCATAGCAAATAGGAAAACACCACGCCACGTAGTCGTCAGACTGACCAAAATATCCACTAAAGAGACCCTTCTTCGAGCTGTAAGGAGAAAGAAACAAGTAACATACAAAGGGAGGCCCATTAGAATTACGCCAGATTTCTCAACTGAAACTTTACAAGCAAGAAGAAGTTGGGGCCCCATTCTCACTCTTCTGAAACAGAATAATGCCCAGCCTAGAATCTTGTACCCAGCTAAGCTAAGCTTTCTATATGAAGGAGAAATTAAGACATTCTCGGATAAACAAAGACTGAGGGAATTCACCAAGACAAGACCACCCCTCCAAGAAGTACTCAAAAGAGAGTTAAACATGGATCATCACAACAAAGACCCACGAATGTAAAACCACCCAAGAGCTAAAGATCAAATTCTAGCCACCACAATGGCTCAAGAGAGAAAACATAGCAATGAAGTTCTACCCAATAAGATAAACAGAAATCTATCCCAATTATCAGTTCTCTCACTAAATGTCAATGGCCTGAATTCCCCACTCAAGAGACATAGACTGGGCCAATGGATAAAAAAACACAAACCAACTGTCTGCTGCCTTCAGGAAACTCACTTAACCGGCAAAGATGCATTTAGACTGAAAATAAAAGGATGGAACCTGATATTTCAAGCAAATGGTAGGCAAAAGAAAGCTGGTGTGGCAGTTTTAATTTCCAATAACTTAGTCTTCAAACCAACAAAAGTAATAAAAGACAAAGACGGTTACTACATACTGGTGAAAGGCACAATTCAACAAGAAGACATAACCATACTTAATATATATGCACCCAATCTAGGTGCACCCAGATTCATAAAGCAAATCCTACTCGATCTAAACCAAATCATAGACAACAACACTTTAATAGTTGGAGATTTTAATACCCCACTGACAGCACAGGACAGATCCTCCAAGCAGAAAATAAGCAAAGACATAGTAGACTTAAACAGAATGCTAGAACAAATGGGCCTGACTGACATCTACAGGACATTCTACCCGAAAACCACTGAATATACATTCTTCTCATCAGCTCACGGGACATTCTCTAAGATTGACCATATCCTAGGTCATAAAGCAAGTCTTAAAAAAATTAAAAAAATAGAAATCATACCCTGCATCTTCTCAGATCACAATGGAATAAAAATAATAATGAACCTTAACAGGAACTCTCATTCCTACTCAAAGTCATGGAAGCTAAACAACCTTCTCCTGAATAACAATTTTGTAAAGGAAGAAATTAAGTCAGAAATCAAAACATTCTTTGAATTAAATGACAAAGGTGACACAACTTATCAAAATCTATGGGATGCAGCTAAAGCAGTCCTGAGAGGAAAATTCATTTCCATAAATGCCTATTTCAAAAAGACAGACAATTTACAACTAGACAACTTAATGAATAGACTCAAAGAGCTGGAGAAAGAAGAACAGACTGACCCCAAACCCAGCAGAAGGCGAGAAATTATTAAGATCAAATCAGAATTAAATGAAAAAGACAACAAAAATACTATAAGGGAAATTAATAAAACAAAAAGTTGGTTCTTTGAAAAGATAAATAAAATAGACACACCACTGGCTAGACTAACCAAGAGCAGAAAAGAAAAATCTTTAATAACTTCCATCAGGAACATGAAAGGAGAAATCACAACCGAAGCCACAGAGATACGTGACATTATCTATGAATATTACAAAAATCTTTATGCACACAAATTGGAGAATGAGGAGAAAATGGACAAATTTTTAGAATCACACAGCCTTCCCAAGCTCAATCAGGAAGAAATAGAATTCCTGAATAGACCAATATCAACAACTGAAATTGAAACAGCAATAAAAAACCTTCCCAAAAAGAAAAGCCCTGGTCCAGATGGGTTCACACCTGAATTTTACCATACATACAAAGATGAACTGGTGCCCATCCTACATAAACTATTCTTCAATATTGAGAAGGATGGAATTCTCCCCAACACATTCTACCAAGCCAATATAACATTAATACCAAAACCAGGAAAGGATGCAACAAAAAAAGAAAACTACAGACCAATTTCTCTCATGAACGTAGACGCAAAAATTCTCAATAAAATCCTAGCAAATCGTATCCAAGTGCTGATTAAAAAAATAATTCATCATGACCAAGTAGGCTTCATCCCAGAGATGCAGGGGTGGTTTAACATACGAAAATCTATAAATGTAATTAACCACGTAAACAGAAGCAAAAATAAAGACCATATGATCCTCTCAATAGATGCAGAAAAAGCATTTGACAAAATTCAACACCCTTTTATGATAAAAACACTTAACAACATAGGCATAAATGGGACCTACCTAAAAATAATACAAGCCATATATGACAAACCCACAGCCAACATCATACTGAATGGGGAAAAACTGAAAGCATTCCCACTCAGAACTGGAACCAGACAAGGCTGCCCACTGTCCCCATTACTTTTCAACATAGTATTGGAAGTCCTTGCGAGAGCTATCAGACAAGAGAGCAGAATCAAAGGTGTCCAAATAGGGACAGAAGAGATCAAACTCTCACTCTTTGCTGATGACATGATGTTGTATCTGGAAAACCCCAAGGACTCAACCAAGAGACTCCTGGAATTAATTAACGAATTCAGTAATGTCTCAGGTTACAAAGTCAATACACACAAATCAGAGGCATTCATATATGCCAATACCATTCAATCGGAGAACCAAATTAAGGACTCAATACCTTTCAAAATAGCAACAAAGAAAATAAAATATCTAGGAATATATTTAACTAAAGAGGTAAAGGACCTCTATAAAGAGAACTATGAAACGCTAAGGAAGGAAATTGCAGAACACGTAAATAAGTGGAAATCCATACCATACTCATGGATTGGAAGAATTAACATCGTTAAAATGTCTATACTACCCAAAGTAATCTATAGATTCAATACAATTCCTATTAAAATACCAACATCATTTTTCACAGATTTAGAAAAAATAATTATACACTTTGTATGGAATCAGAGAAGACCCCGTATAGCAAAAGCAATCTTAAGCAATAAAAACAAAATGGGAGGTATTGATTTGCCAGACTTCAAACTATACTACAAAGCTGTGGTTCTTAAAACTGCTTGGTATTGGCACAAGGGCAGGGACACAGACCAGTGGAACAGAACAGAAAACCCAAATATAAAACCATCCTCATATAACTATCTAATCTTTGACAAAATAGACAAAAACATACTCTGGGGACAAGAGTCCCTATTCAATAAATGGTGCTGGGAAAACTGGATAGCCACATGTAGAAGACTGAAACAGGACCCACAGATTTCACCTCTCACAAAAATCAAATCACGGTGGATAACAGATTTAAACCTTAAATGGGAAACAATTAGAATTCTAGAAGAAAATGTAGGAAAGACTCTTACAGACATTGGTCTAGGCAAAGAATTTATGAAGAAAACCCCTAAGGCAATCGCAGCAACAACAAAAATAAACGACTGGGACCTGATTAAATTAAAAAGCTTCTGCACAGCCAAAGAAACAGTCATGAAAATAAACAGACAGCCTACAGAATGGGAAAAAATTTTCGCATACTACACATCAGATAAAAGACTGATAACAAGAATCTATTTAGAACTCAGGAAAATCAGCAGGAAAAAATCAAACAATCCTATCAAAAAATGGGCAAAGGACATGAATAGAAATTTTTCAAAAGAAGACATAAGAATGGCCAAAAAACATATCAAAAAATGCTCAACATCCCTAATCATCAGGGAAATGCAAATCAAAACCACAATGAGATACCACTTAACTCTGGTGAGAATGGCCTTTATCAAAAAATCCCAAAACAACACATGTTGGCGTGGATGCGGAGAGACAGGAACACTCATACACTGCTGGTGGGAATGCAAACTAGTGCAACCCCTATGGAAAGCAATATGGAGATACCTTCAACAGATTCAAGTAGACCTACCATTTGATCCAGCAATCCCATTATTGGGCATATACCCAGAAGAACAAAACTCATTCTTTAACAAAGACACCTGTACCCGAATGTTTATAGCAGCACAATTTACAATCGCAAGGATGTGGAAACAACCCAAGTGCCCATCAATCCACGAATGGATTAGTAAACTGTGGTATATGTATACCATGGAGTACTATTCAGCTATAAGAAATAACAATGATACGACATCTCTTTGGTTCTCCTGGAGAGAGCTGGAACCCATTATTCTAAGTGAAGTATCCAAAGAATGGAAAAACAAGCATCACATGTACTCACCAGAAAACTGGTTTCCCTGATCATCACCTAAATGTACATCAGGGAAGGATACCAATTGGATATCAGACTGGGATGGGGGGTGGGGGGAGGGGATGGGTGTATGCCTACATGATGAGTGCGTTGCACACCCTCTGGGGAATGGTCATGCTTGAAGGTGCAGACCCGGGGAGGTGGGGGGGGGAGGGGATGGAGGTATGACTACATGATGAGTGCCAGGTGCACTGTCTGGAGAATGAGAACAGACGCGCTTGGGACTCTGACTCGGGGGGATGGGTGGGACATGGAAAATGTATATAACCTAAACTTATGTACCCCCATGATGAGCTGAAATAAAAAAAATATATAAAAATAAAAAAAAAAAAAAAAACAAAAAAAAAAAACCAAAATAATTCTTTTCACTTTTCCAAAAGGATATTATAATGGTATTTCTTCCTATATTTAGCTTTTCTATCAGTCTTTGTATATAAATGAATGTATGTAATTTATTATATTTTAATTTTTATTTTTTTTAAAACAAAAACAAATATTTACTAGTTCTCCTATAGTTAGGTATATTGTAACTACTAGCAACTGAGCGGGAACAGCTACAATAGAGAGTAAGATACTACATTCATTTTCTGAGGCTGCCGTAACAAATTACCACAAACTTGGTGGTTTAAAACCACAGAAATTTATTCTCCCATAGCTCTGGAGGCTAGAGGTCTGAAATCTCTAGAGCCATACTTCTTCTGGGGCTTTGGAAACAATCTTTTCCTTGCTTATTCAGCTTCTGGTGGCTGTCCCCACATTCCTGGGCTCGTGGCCACATCACTGCAATCTCTGACTGTTTTCACATCACATTCTCCTCTTTGTACCTTCTTCGATTCTGTGTGCCTCAAATTTCCCTCTGCTTTTCTCTCATAAAGACACTTGCCATTGGATCTAGGGTCCACCAAGATGATTCAGGGTTATTACCTCATTTCAAGATCCATAATTTAATCACATTTGAAAAGGCTCCTTTTGCAAATAAGGTAATCTTCATTGTTTCCAAGGATTTTATGTAAATCTACTTTTTGTGGGAGAGGAGATTTTTGGGCCTGCCCTAATCTGTCCTCTGGCTCTAAAGATTAACATCCATCCCACGTGGAAAATATATTCATCTCATCCTGCACTCCCAAAAGTCTCAACCTATTCCAGCATCAACTCAAATTCAAATTCTCATCTAAATCCCATTAGTTTAAAAATCCCAAATAACATCATCTAAGTCATCTAAATCAGATATGACTGAGACTTTTGGTATGATACACCCTGGGGCAAAATTTCTCTCCATCTCTGGACCCATGAAACTAGAAAATAGACTATCTTTTTCCAAAATACAATGGTGAGAAAGGCAGATGGGGAAAACAAATTCTGCGAACCAACATAGTATGTCTCTAGGGCCAGATTATAGTTTTAGACTACCTGTTGTAGATTTCTGCTTGAGGGGGATGGCAGAGCTCATCTAGGGAGAGACTTGTACATTTTGTGGTGGTGAGCTGGGGATTTTTATGAGCCACTTTTTTGGGGGGTAAGAGAATGCCTAAGAGTCTGTCCAATTGGGAGATTTTAAGGCAAAAAGAGAGTGCAGTTATTTTTAATAACAAACAAGCATCCCATCCAAATTTTTAAAAGAGGTTTTGAATTCTTTTAGAGCTAGAATGATGTTCAAAGGACTAAGTGTTTTCCAACTGTTAGAAATCTAAAAGGAGAGGAACTATGAACTGTCTAGGCACACTATGCATGGACAGGGAAGTGCAGAAAGAATGATGCTTATTATTCAATTTTAAGTTTTTTCACTTCTGTGAAAACTTTCTTTGAACATTCAGCAGAAGTCTATTACATCTAACAGCCTTATGAAATGTTTTGCAGAATGACGGAGAACGGTCAGGACCAATGGTTGAGGCAGAGTGTGGAGAAATTACAGTGTTTAGAAGGCACAATAGTAAGAGGATATGGGCAATAACCCGGTAACAGAAGCATGTATTCAGTGGCATGAGACAAATATTAAAAGTTTATATGCACCCCTCACCTACCTCTGGGATCCTTGGAAATTTAAGAAAAGTTACTGGACTTCCAACAGTTACATGGAACAAGATTTAAGTATTTAACTTAAAACAATAGAAAAAATATTATTGTATTGTTTTTCTTTTGTCTTTCCACAATGACTTTTTCTCAGGCCTTCCCAAAGAAAAGGTCATATTAGAACTGATAAAGAAAGATTGCCCCAAGAAAGCAAGGGTTAATATTCAACATCTGGCATTTAAAATGGGATTTTGTAGCATCACAAAAGGCTTAAACGGTAGGTTTTTTTAGAGCTAGGAAGTAATTTCCAAATTCGTTTAGTTCGTGTTTAATAATATCAAGGGTCATGTCTAATAATCATTAGATCTTCTTCTTTAGTGCTGAGAAAGTACCTATATATGGTATATATATGTAGCCATGAGGTTGGAGTTCCAAAAAATAGGAGAATATGTGTTAGATACTGTAACATAGAAGTCCACAGATATTATGAGAAGAAAAGGGAGGAAGGTCCGATATTTAGCTTTCTGGAGCCACCCCATGTTAACTTGTGTCATGGGCAGGACCCATAGGTGGTGGGACTTCTGGCTGGGCAGCTTGTCAAGACCCAGTCATTTCAGGAAGAATCTCGTGGGTTTAGTCCAAATGAGAATCATAGCCAAGTAGACCTCTCAGTTTTCTGTAGTGCCTATGAAGGCCAAAGTAGGGCAGGAGTCAAGTAGAGGGGCGACCACAAGAACCTGATAGGACTTAGAGAGATCAGATTATGAATTGCCCAGGTTGTTACTGCCAGCAGGGTAAGCAGCACAGGAGTGTCATTGACTCTGAGGATGAAAGATGGAAGGGATCTGGAACGAAACTGAGAATCTCTAATCCCCAAGATCACAAGCCTAAGTTAACCATCCCTCCTGGTTTTCCCAGGATGGCACTGGGATATATGTGTTATCTAGACACAATTATTAATTTGGTGCTTACCCTACTTGACCCTTCCTACTTCAGCATACTTACGTACAGTCTTGGAGAGGAGCAAGTAGGGTCAGTAGGGTTTAAATGTGAGATTTTTTACTGGAAGAGTCTAAGAATTATTATATGAGGGGACTCTTTGAATCACTCTACAGGATTAAAAAGATTAGAATGTGCTCAAATGATTGTATTTTTTATCTACCTATTGATTCAAATTTAAAGAAAAATTGCAAGTATGATGCAAAGAACAGTTTTATTTTTCCTGGAGCATTTGAGAGTAAGTTGTCAACCTGATACACCATCATTTCCTTCAAACTAGGATAGTCTTCAACATACCTATGATATAAACAAAATCAGGAAATGGATTTGGATACATTATCACCATCTAGTCAGACTCCTTTCAAGTATTGTCAATAATTCCAACAAGGTCCTTATTAAGTTAGTCTAATCTAATCCTTACATCACATTCAAATTTCCCATTTGTCTCAATAATGCCTTTATAACAAATATATCCAGTTCAATGCCTTTCTTTGCATTTGCTTGTCATGTTTCTTTAGATTCCTAGAATACTTCCTTGGCATTTCATGGCACTTTTGATGATTATGGACCATTATTTTGTACAATTTCTCTTAATCAGGTTTTTGTCTGATATTTCTCATGATTGGATTAAGATTATGCATCTCTGGTACGAATATCACTGAAGTGATACTGTGTTCTCATTGCATCCTATGAGATTAGTTTGTATTTTCTAGAATTTTATATGAATGAGATTATACAGTATGCACACTTTTTTGTGTCTGGCATTTTTCGCTCACCATTATGATTTTGAGATGTATCCATTTTGTTGCATATATCAATATGTATCAATAGTTCACCATTTCTATTGTTGAACAATACTCCATTATATGGCAGTACTATTATTTGTTTATCGATGCTGATAGATATTTGAATTGTTTCCAGTTTTAGGCTATTATAAAGAAAGCTGCTATAAACACCTGTGTACAGATCTTTGGACATATCCTTTCATTTTTCTTTAGTAAATATCTTGGGGTGAAATGACTGTGTACTATTAACTTTTTAAAATTTACCAAATTCATTTCCAAAGTAGCCACATGATTTTGCATTTCCATCAGAAGCATACAAAAGTTTTGAATGCTCCATACCCTCACGGATACTTGAATATGGTCAGTTTTTGAAATTTTAGCCATTCTCGTAGGTGTGACGTTGAGTGTAGTTTTAGTTTTATTTCCTTAATGACAATCATATTGAGCATATTTGCAAGTACTCATTTACTATCCACATAATCCTCTTGGGTGAAGTGTTTGTTCAATTTCTTTCTTTCTTTTTTTTTTTTTTTTACAATTTGGATTGTTTACCTTCTTTTTATTAAGTTATAAGAGGTGCTTTCTATAGTCTAGATAAAAGTTCTCTTTAAAATTTTGAAGAATATTTTTATGATGTTCAACTTTTTCAACTTTTCAAGTGTTTTAAATGATTACTGTGCTTTGCATTTTAAAAACTTCACTAAGCCTAAATTCACTAAGAGTTTACCCTATGTTTTCTTGTAGGAGTTTGGTAGGCTTTGTTCCTGCATTTAGTTCTATAATCTGCTTTGCAATGATTTATAAAAATATGGTGTGAAATAAGGGTTGAGGGTTTTTTTTTATTTTGAAATATGGAAAAATTGTTTCAGCATTGTTTATTGAAAAAGCTGTTCTTTCCACATTGAATTATCTTGTTGAAAAAGCAATTTACCACATATAATGTGCCTGTTTATGAACTCTTCATTTGTTCCATTGATCTGTGTATCTATCTTTATGCAAATAATACCACAGTTGCTAAGTTTAGCCAATAGATACTCTTCAAGGTTACTACTGTGTCCTTTGCATATGTCTCCATCATTCTTTGAGCACATCCTTACTTTCTGCAACTAGAGGACAGTCTAGGTTCATCTCGTGCTTGCCTTGCCTGCAACCTAAAATCAGCCTTTTATGGATCTCTATTCCTTTTTGGTGGAAAATGGTATTCAGAAGTCACGATCTGCATTCTAGGTGTGCTCGTGGCTATCAGTGTATCACTGCTTTCAGACCTCTCAGTGGGCAGAGTTAGGGTATATGTGTATGCACATGTACATACACACTTAATATATATACATACACATTATACCCACATTTAGATCTAAATCTATTTCTCTGTCTACACATTGAAAATCATTATTTTGCATTGTTACCACCAATTCCAATCCAAGGTTAATTTTACTTTTTCCCTTTCTATATTTGCACTCCCTTCTGATAGAACAAGAAAACTGGCCTCTATTCTCTTAAATATATTTACTTATTTGATCAATCCTCCTTTATGTAATCTATCTTCCATCACTGCTGCCACCTTTTCCCTGCATAAATACCTTCCTTGCCTTAAGAGACCTCTCATGCCAGACTGTATTCTATGTGGAACTCTCCTTCACACTTTTGGGTTATGGTACCCTACACTGGGCTCTTCTCAGAAAAGGATGCTCCCCTTACCCAGATTCTACTCAGGCACCCCTAACCATAACACTCCTGTGCAGGGGGACTCTTCTACCCTCACTTCTGCAGACACCTACATTTATCAGCTACATTTAATGGCTTTAGGATTGAATTGTTTTGGAAAGAAGAGGAGGAAGAAGAAGAAAAGGAGGAGGAGGAGTGGTATAGAATAAAAAGTAATTGCATTTTGTCTTTATTCCAAATACTATGTAATAATGCAAACCTACTATTGGCATTATAGAAAAGACTATCCTCAGGGCATTAGAGCCATCAGAGACCTATAAATTATAGATAAATAGCACATTGATCATTTGTAATATTTATATTGTATCTTTAAATCAAATTGCAGCTTTCCTCTAATGAAGTCAGAGCTCCTATCATTACACATATCCTTTCCTCTCTCCTGTTGGATTTATTCACTCATCATTATGATCACTCGAAATCAAGATTCATGGTTGATGGAATTTAGGAGAAATGATATCTGATATTCAGTTTTAAGGTTTTATTTTCTGTCCTGGATCTTTAGCAAAATACAGCCTTTTGCAGTGCTTTGCTCAATGGAGTAGAATAATTTGCCTCAATGCTTGAGTCAAGGGACATAGGGAAGGTTAATAAGAGGACACTGGTGAGAGGAGACTGATAACTGAAAAGTAGTAAGAATTTGTATACCAATGAAGCCATATATAGAGTCAGGAGAAGAAAATGTCTGAAGTCAGAAATGATCTAGGAAATGTTAATATTAACATCAACCTCTTTTGAAGGTATTTTTCCTTATTTATATATTATTTCTCATTATAATGTAGATGTATAAGTTCTAAAAAGGGTTTAAGTTCCAAGACTGAGCAAACTAAATCAGAAAAACTTCTTGAAAAAATTTAAATTATGTAAAATTTTATTTTTACCATTTTCATGTTCATGATTTTATAAACACAATGAAAAGCACCATTAAATTATTTTAGCAATTTCCAAAAGTCCTGGGAATAATTTAATTTATTTTGTCCTCTGGAATATGATTTCTAGGTTGCAAACAAAGTCATTCTTAAAGCCAAAATCTATAGAACTTCCAATAAAGACTACTATGTATGTAAATTGAGGCATCAGGTGCAAATGGAGATATTAAATGTGAATTGTCATATTCTAATGGACACTTCAATACTAAAAAAATTTCATATCTCATTTCCAACTGAAATTCCCAAGCATGAAGATCTCCTAAATTTTACAAAGACAATTATAGGAAACATAAACTTTTTCTTTAAAAATAACTTTGATTCTGGAAAATAAAGCATTTATTTTTAATTGAAATGTGTATATGCTCAAGACTCATAGGCATCGCAGACTCATTAATTGCATGTTCACTCATGCATTTATTGATTTATTTTTTGTATTTTACAAATAATATGTAAATCACATACTTTAATTGTCCTACTTATCTTCAATTTTCACTTTTATTATATATGATCATGAAGTCTATATTTAAATTCTTCTCTGGGAATTTAACTTTTTCTGTAGTTCAATCCATAATTTTGTCACAATGTAATATTAAAAATCATTGAAAAAAGAGGATCTATAAGGAACAGCATCAGAAGAATATCATCTGATGGATGATATGTCATTAAATTCTTTAGATTTGACTATTAATATTCATTCATTCTAAAGGAATTTTGAATATGTATTATAAACAAAGAACTGAAGCAATATGACAGGAGCAAGACTTTAGCAACCAGCTACTATGCACTACCTGTTCAGCCCTTATATCCACATTATCTCATTGTTCAGACTTCCTAAACCCCAATTTTCTTCACTTTTAAAGAGGAAAATATGGAGCCAGGCACAGTGGCTCATGCCTGTAATCTCAGCACTTTGGAAGGCCAAGGTGGAATGATGGCTGAGGCCAGGAGTTCAGGACCAGCCTGAGCAAGAGCGAGACCCCCATTTCTACAGAAAATAGAAAACTTAGCTGGGCATGGTGGCGCATGCCTGTAGTCCCAGCTACTAGGCATGTTGAGGCGGGGATTGCATGGGCCCAGGAGTTTGAGGTTGCAGTGAGCTATGATGATGCCACTGCACTTCAGCCCAGGAGACAGAACTAGACCCTGTCTCTAAATAAATAAATAAGAGGAAAATATATCCATAAAGTTTTTTTTTAATTTTTATTTTGTTTTATGTTAAAGCACTTAGCACAATGCCAAGCATACGGTAGGTATTCAAAAAATTATTTTTTCTCATTCTCTTGCATTTATTTCTCAAAGCAACATTGAAAATAAGACATTACAGTATTTACTTGGTAGTTGAAGATACTAAGATTCAGAGAGTTTAAGTGACTTGGTTATGGTCACACAAATAGGAGAATTTGAAATCAAGCTTAAAATACCACTCTTCTGATACCTAAATAAATTCTTCTTACTTCTTTGTAACATTGCCCATATATTTATTGTAAATGGAAGAACTACTCTTTGGGTATTATAAAATGGACATGAATTCTATGTTATTTGCTTAAAGGTCCACAATGTATAAAATTTAGGAGGATGGTGAAATCTAGCAAAAATGCAACACAATTCTGCTACCTAAACCATGAATGTTGGTGTCATATTATACTTATATTACATTAATTCAGCTGTGCTGAGAGAGAGAGAGGGAGAGAGATTGAGAAAGAGAGAGGAGAGAGAGAAAGAGAGAAAGAATGAATTTACTCTGGGTACATTTTCCAGCCAAAGAACAATAGTGTGTGTCCTTGGAATAAGGATGACATTAAAATCCTGAATCTTCTGTTCCCACAATCATCTCAGTCCTCTCACACTTCTCAGATATCTATTTTTTACATAATGATATCTCCACATGCAAGCCAACATTTCATCAGGCCCTAATAAAGAAATTGTGGATTTTTGCATACTGTAGTATAATGTAAATATGCATTAAACATAATAGCATACTTTAAAAAAAAGGACTTATATTGTGAAAAATTTCAAAAACATACTCATGCAGAGAGGATAGTGTAATGAACCTCCTCATACCCCTCAACAAGCTTCAGTAGTTATTAATCATAACTCAGAAACAATTTTGTTTCATGTACACCACCACATCCCTGATCATCTTATTCACTGGATTATTTTGAAGCAAATTCCAGACACCATATCATTTTATTAATAAGTATTTCAAACTAGATTTTTAAAAATATAAACAATTTTATGTAATGTACTCAGTAGATGATTTGGTGGACTTTTCTAGGGTAATTACTTCCACGCAAATACTTCACATATAATATCTTATTTAATATCATAAAAACCCCATGAAGCAGTTAACTATATCCACTTTAGAAAGTAGAAAACTGAGAGGTTAAAAAAAAAAAAGCTTGCCTAAGAGTACCAAGCTGATAGTTGAGAGACCCAGAGTTTAAACTTACGTCTAACTCTTAACAGCTAACATACACAGGTGTGATAATTTTAATCTGTATTATCTTTTCATTCACATTTTTCAATAAGAAGAAAAGGTCTTCAAAGTCTTGAAACAGTCTTAGAGAAACACTCATACCTACACTGATGATTACATCAAAGATTACAAACTGCCTACCATGTTTGGTGCAATATGTAGGAAATTTTAACCATTGAAGAGGGCTTTCTGAAGATGTCTTAGAATTATGTAAAGAATGAGTAGATATTATCCAGATGAAGAAGAGTGAAAAGGCAGATAAAGAAACATTTCTGATGGCATGGAATGAAGAGAAGACATTATGGGAACCTGCAAGTTCACTAATGCTTGGTTTACAGAGAATAAGAAGAATGCGGCTGGCGCGGTGGCTCACGCCTATACTCCTAGCACTCTGGGTAGGCCGAGGCGGGCGGATCGTTTGAGCTCAGGAGTTCGAGACCAGCCTGAGCAAGAGCGAGACCCCCGTCTCTACTAAACATAGAAAGAAATTATACGGACAGCTAAAAATATATATAGAAAAAATTAGCTGGGCATGGTGGCACATGCCTGTAGTCCCAGCTACTCGGGCGGCTGAGGCAGAAGGATCGCTTAAGCCCAGGAGTTTGAGGTTGCTGTGAGCTAGGCTGACGCCACGGCACTCACTCTAGCCCGGGCAACAGAGTGAGACTCTGTCTCAAAAAAAAAAAAAAAAAAAAAAAGAAGAAGAATGGCCAAAGGTGAATGTGGGTCATAAATGTCAACATATGCCATGCTAATTACTTTTAAATTTGTTTACTATTACTAAACTATTTTCAGTTGGGCAGTAACTAAATCAGATTAGCTTTCTAAAGATCAATCTGTCAGTAGTATGGAGAATATGTCCTGTGTGCTGGCGGGAGAGCAAGCAGGAGATGGAAGAGCCAGAGAAGTGATGTTGAATGAATCCTGAGAACTAAGGAACTCAACTAAAGAAGTAGCAGTGAGAAAGATGTGTAGGTTATGGGATCTAGAAACATTTAGGTGATAGAATTTGTAAGACTTGTCCAGCTTGATATCCCTGTGGGTCATGTCATCCAGGTTGCTTTCCAGTGTAGAGTTGGGTGTCTGAGTCTCAGCTTAGGAGATATTAATACATCTAAGCCAAGGGACCAGATGTAGGAATAGTGTGAGAATTAGGTCAATAAAACCATAAGGCTGGATGTTGTCACTCAGAGAAAAATATACAATGGAGGGAGTAGAGGCTGAGGACAGAAACCTGGCAAGAACAAGTTATAAAGGACAGATAAAAGAGTAGAAGGCCACAAAGGTCACTGAGAAGCTGACACCAGAAGGATGGGAGGACAATCAGGAGATCAGAGGACCTTTGAAGAAAAAGGGAGGAAGTTATGACATCGAAAACCCTAAGTAATTAAAGCTAAGGAGGCATGTGATCAAAATGCATAAAACAGCAAGAAGTGCATACATTTAGTAATAGACCAAGAATCAGAAAAGTAGTGTTACTCATAGAAGCTTGAATGATCTCATTTTTATACCTATATATATATATGTAATACAGAACTAACTCTAAATCTTGTGCCCTAAACATGACATAGGCTGAAAATCTCAAATAGATTTATATGGAATCCAGGTAAATTACTAAATTCATAAATTTTATTTATTTATTCATTTGATAAATATTGGTTGTGCACAAGGCACTGGGCTAGAATATTTCATAATCTCTCTTCTATGAACTCCTGAAAGAAATTTTGGTGGCACATACTTCTTCTCCTATAATAGAGGTATCTATATATCCTCTGGAGTAGATTATGGTTCCTTAAGAGCAGGTGCTATGATTCATTCTTACGATCTACTGAAATTAGAACAATGTTTTGCACATAGTAAAAATAGAGTTAATATTTAGTGATTGGATGAAGCATGACAGTGGGAACAGAGGGCTTTGTAGCTGATTATATTCACCAACAAGATGTCCCTTGTCACTGCTGTCAAAGAGAACATTTCTTGCTAACTGGTCTGACTCAGAACAGTTTCCTTATGCTGCTTTAGAGAGACATGTAAAATAATGGATAATGACAATATTTATGGGTGATATGGTTCAGTGTGCATCACAACTTTAAAAAGGCTTTTATAACGAAAGTGTGTTTTTCTCTTAATTTGAGATTTGTTCTGAACACTTTTATGACATCTGAGCTACTTTTAATTCCCCTTTAAATTTTCTTGTGATTCTTGTCTTCCTTCCTGTGTGTCTTATCCATGTATCTGTGGAGGTTAGGAGGCATTGGACCCATTCAGGCATTCTAGAGATCACGACTGCCAATGTTAATGTCGACGTATTTCTGAGTGATGATATTTTCTGATTAGATAGATTCAAATCTATATTTATTCTACCAATCCCACTAAAATTTGCTGCCATTACTTTCTACTCAAATAATACAGTGCACCATTTTTGACTCTTTAAATTATTCCTAATTATGCTCTTGTAAAATATATTGTCTCCTCTTGCATTCACACTCTTTAAATATATTAAGATACTTTGAGCTGTATTTTTCAGATACAAATTAGTCTGTGCTAATTTTTCTACTTCTATCCTTGACTCTTTAATCATTGTAGTTGCTCTTCTGAAATTATAATAAATAATCTATATTAATTCAATATTTAGATGTCAAGATCTACACACTGAATTTCATGTAATTTTCCAAATAGTATAAAAAGATGCATTATTTTTAAAAAGTGTAGATATTTTAAAACAAAACTTCTGAATGGACTCTCTTAATCTCTGTTAGTTAATATAAAAGTAGATTTTTTACAAAAAGAATTTCTGTCTTTTGTGAAGTTCTTTGTATTACATAAACTGTATGTGAAATTTATATATAAGATATATTTTAATCTCAAAAAACCAGGTGACACCAGGGTGAATTTCTCACAGTTTCTGCCCTGAAGCTACTCACTTTAGTGTGAAAGACAGATGGATGAAGAAGTATCTCTAATACATATCAGAAAAAGATAAATTGGTATTAATATAATGTAGATAAAACATGTTATAGAAACATAAAGTGGTACAAGATAGAGACTTAACAATATTGCCTGGCTTATGGCAGAGATGGAATTTGCGTTGGGCCCAAATGAATGAAAAAGGCTTCCAAAGATGTCTATCAAGAAAGGACATTCCATGGCCTTTATCAAAAAGTCCCCAAACAATAAATGTTGGTGTGCATGCAGAGAGATAGGAACACTCATACACTGCTGGTGGGACTGCAAACTAGTGCAACCTCTGTGGAAAGCAATATGGAGATACCTCAAAGAGTTACAAGTAGATCTACCATTTGATCCAGCAATCCCATTACTGAGCATCCACCCAAAAGAACAAAAGACATTCTGTAAAAAAAGGCATCTGCACTCGAATGTTTATAGCAGCACAATTCACAATTGCAAAGATGTGGAAACAACCCAAGTGCCCATCTATATATGAGTGGATTAATAAAATGTAGTATATGTATACCATGGAGTACTATTCAGCTATAAGAAGCAATGGTGATATAGCACCTCTTGTATTATTCTGGATAGAGCTGGAACCCATTCTACTAAGTGAAGTATCCCAAGAATGGAAAAATAAGCACCACATATACTCACCATCAAATTGGTTTCACTGATCAACACCTAAGTGCACATATAGGAATAACATTCATTGGGCGTTGGGCAGATGGGAGGGGGGAGGAGGGGATGGGTATATACACACCTAATGGATGCCATGCGCATCATCTGGGGGATGGACACGCTTGAAGCTCTGACTTGGGGCGGGGTGGGGGGGCGTTGAGGGGGAAGGGCAATATACATAACCTAAACATTTGTACCCCCATAATATGCTGAAATTAAAAAAAAAAAAAAGAAAGAAAAGAAAGGACATTCTAAGCAGTGGGGATAGCTTGAGCAAAGGCATGGAAATGAAGTAAACACTGTTTAGAGAAATAACGATTAATGTGTTGTGTTTAGAACATGTATTTTACAGAAAACAGTGCAAGATAAATGGATAATTTTATGGAAAATTCTGAATGTCCGACTAGGAAGTTTTGACATCATAAGAAAGGGCACTATGGAATGAAATTAAATACAGTTATGTAATTTTCTTATTTGTTCTTTTCTTCATGGTATTTATAATTGAAATAATGGTAATACATTTAAGTATATCTGTTAATATGCTTTTCTCCTTGTAATGTTTTGGGTACAATTCTTCATATTGCCTAACTCTACTTCAAGGAAGATTAGCATTGCTACATCTACAAATGACAACAAAAGAGAAAGAGAGAGAAGAGAGAATGTCAGTACTAAATTTGAATTGTGAAATTGTATTTCTGTGTTCTTAGTAAGACAACAGCCTTAACATTTTAGTTTTGCCACAATATAAGAGGATTTTCTAAATTTTTGTAGCTTCTGCTGAGAGCTCGGGAGCCAGTGGTCTGACTAGATCCTAGCACTCTTCCCCAGTGTGGAGTGGATTTTGTTTTGAGGCTTAGTCCCCCTGAGAAGAAGCAAGATATTGTGTAGAAAAGAGCAGGCAGTAAAGGGCCCAACCTACATCCTCCATCAGACTGTGAAAAAAGGATGAAAATCTGATCATAAGAGAAAAGAACATCTACTGCAGAGAGACACTTTCCTGAAACTTTGTGGCCTTGAGCTTCCTTCTCTGCTACCCCACATAGCTACGAAAGCCAGCTGATAACCAGATACCATCTCTCCAAAAAGCATGGAGAAGTATTAATAGAAAGCATCTGAAAGACTTATCCAACAAAGACAGAATCAACTAGAAGAGACAGTTTAATGGGGAAGAGATGAAATACTATAGTCCAGGATATTCAAAGAGTGTTTTTTTTCTCTTCTATTCATACTGCTCAAAGAGGTGGGGATTTCAAAGGAAAATCAGATCAATTATAGAAAATTAAACTACATGTGCTTTGCATATCTGAACACTGTGTGTAATTTCTCTGCCTCTCAAAGGAGCTTGTATGTTTGTAAATAATTATCTACTTATTATTTTAATTATACCAAAATGATTAGAAAATAAAGGACTAAAAAGACTTCATGCTGGCTAGTCAAGCCTTATGGTGACTTGGTTCTCTCCCCTGTTGCCTGGGTCACAGGTCAAAACAAGTGGCTTATGGGCCCAAGAAGAAAGATGGAGAATTTTGTGTCACCCATGAGAAAGGAAGCAGAGAAGCTGCGAAACAAGAGGAGAGTGAAAAAGACAGAAAGTACCATATCTGGCAGAAGGAAGTGATTCCATGACACAGAAGTCTCAGATTATTTGGACATACCTATCATCCCTCCAAGTCATGTACCATCACTTTGGGGGTACATAAGATCATATTAAATTTATTTCTATTTGTTTCATTTAAACTAACTTACTATTTATTGATTTATTTTTCATTCAGTCAAGTTTTACAAAATAAACTCATATGCTCTTTTCCTTCCCTCTTATTGCTGTTAAGCCTTTAAACCCTAAACTAATTGCCATGCATCTCTTTAAGAGTTTGATTTGGCAATATTAACAAGTATTAATAGAAGGACCATATCATTTCAAATCCTACCATAAAATACGAAGAAAAGTGCATACGACATTTTGTGTAAAACTTCCTTATTTTAAACAAAACATGCATGCAATAAAATTTAAGAAATCTAGATAGTGAGGCAGATCAGCGGTTGCCAGAAAGGAAGAAGGCAGGAGGTACTGACATCATCAGACAGGAGAAAACTCTTGGGGTGGTGAAAATGTTCTGTATCTTTCCTTGTAATGGAGATTACATAGGTTCGTCCATTTGTCAAAACTCATTGAACTGGATATTTAAAATGGATGTAGTTTACCATATATAAATTATACTTCAATAAAGTTGATTAAAAAATAAAAAGAAGATAGTAAACATAGCAATTTTGCCAAGTTGTTGAGGAGGTATGTTTACTTAGGTTTCAATTCCCACTGGGGTCCTTACAAGCTGAATGACTTTGGGTAAATTACAACTCTCTAAACTTCAATTTCTTTAGCAAATGGACTTAACAATATTTTTATTCCCTAGTATCTATATTAAGAAGATATGGTAATGCATGTAAAGCACACAGGGCGAGAGTGATGAAGGCATATTTTTTATTATATTGGTATAGACAAGTTAGAGATAATAAGAAAATCTATACTAATGGACCTTAATAATATAATCCTAACTCTAAGAGACAGTTCTTTGATGCACAACTAAAATCAACATATGTGTGTTACTATTCTACTTTTTTCTAAAATAAAAGTATTTTTTCCTTATATTTCATTATTTTAGGAGAAAACATCATACTCAGTTTTTCTCACAGAAACTTGGAAGGGAAAAAAGTTTTTAGTGTGCTCTCAGAAAAGAGGATTGGTATAGCATCCTGAAAATGGTCATATAGTTTTCTTTCATGTCCCAGGCTCCAAAGTACACTGTACCAATAATGAAAACTATGAACTTTATTAGGCTCTATTAAAAGTAACCTCCTTTAAAAGTAAAAGATCTCAGTCTCTTCTTTGGTTCTATAACCACGTTTGGAATGTTCTTCTGCTGAGTTCTTTTAAATCAGACTAATTTATGGCTCAAAGTATCCTGGCTACTTCGGTATGAAGTTAATTCATTTAAACACAGTCTAGCTTCTGATTCTCTCTGAGATTTACATTGTTTCCAAAGATGGTATAAAATACATTCACTCCCTCAGAATAAAATGATAAGAGTTATTGCTCTTGGCCTCTCTGTGACTGTTCCAGTTAAGGAATGAGTTGGCTTTTAAAAATGATAGCTAAAAAGCTTAATCTTAAAGCTAGGAAAGGAATGAGTTTACCACAAAATACTCAAATACTATTTCACCAGAAGCTGAGGAAATTCAGAGAAAAATAATATTTATTTGTCTGCAACTTATATCTCACTTCAACTTGCTTATGAAAAGAATTCAAGAGGAGACATGAGCCTTGCACATTATAGATACGTACTTTAAAAGGTTTGGAAGGAAAAAAGAGGAGTGGAATTAAGCTGAGTTTAATTATTTTAATAAGTGCTAAATATCTAACCTTGTTGTTGAGCAATGGTGATCAGAGTTGGTGAGGAACCTACCCTTACTGCATTGTGGTGAAATGGGATCTATAATTTTGAACACATTCAATTACCATTTTGTACTTCAAGCATCAAATCTTCCCACAGCCCATTCATTTCTTTTTACAATATAGTGGGTAAGAATGCATGTTTCAGAGTCAGGCAAACCTGGTGAACACTGGCTGTCCAATCCAGAGAATAAGTAGTATGAAATACCTTCCTGCCTCTCCAACTTGAGTGTAATAACAGTGACTAGCTTAAGAGGTTTTGAGAGGATTAAAGTCAATAGCACATGGTAAAAGCCTATTTCTACTTTTGACGTATTGTATGCTTGACCAATGACCCCTAGCCCTACTCATACAGAGAACTTCCTGTGGTGTGGGTAGTCATTACATATTGATAAATATTACTATGATGAAAATTTAAAATCTTGATTTCTGTTTCTTCTATGCCAAGTAAATGGAGAATAATACCTGAAAATTATATCTTTACAAAGTTGTACCTCACCCTTATTTTAACCAGACCCACAATCTTTTTTTTTTTATCTTACACACTTGTCTATTTATGCCCCCCATAATACTCTTTTCTTCCTCTAAATGTCCTTTTTTTGAAGATGTGACCATATTTTTCTAGGCTTCCTTGACAGATGCCAACAGGGCCCAGACTCCATTTTCTTTAGCAATGTGTTATTCTGGGAGCTTCTAGTCTCTCTGTTTGGAATTCAGCTGAGTTTTACCATCCCCCATTGTCTACTGGGCAATTTCATGTGAAAAACAATTACATGTGGCTGAGTAAAACTCCATGGTATAAACATACCACATTTTACTAATCCACTCATGTATTGATGGGCACTGGGGTTGTTTCCGCATCTTTGCAATTGTGAATTGATCTAGCACCTCTTGTATTACCCTGGATAGAGCTGCAGCCTATTCTACTAAGTGAAGTATCATAAGAATGGGAAAACAAGCCCCACAGTACTCACCATCAGATTGGCATTAACTGATCAACACTTAAGTGCACATATAGTAATAACTTTCATTGAGTGTCGGGCAGATGGGAGGGGGGAGTAGGGGATGGGTATATACACACCTAATAGGGACGGTGCACACCATCTGGGGGATGGACATTCTTGAAGCTCGGACTTGGGTAGGGCAAAGGCAATATATGTAACCTAAACATTTGTAGCCCCATAATATGCTGAATTAAAAAAAACTGCAAGTGGATACAGCATCTTGAAAACTGCAGTCAATGTCTTTTCTCTTATCATTCCTCCTTCCTTTATGTTCTTTCCATATTCGTCTTCTTGTTTGATGACTCTGCTGTACACTCGGTTTTCTGACTTGACATTGTGGAGGCATTCTTGATGCCCCATTTTTCTTTCTTGCCGTATCTTACTGATCCAGTTCAATTCTCTCCATGACTCAACACACAACCTCTCATTGAGTATTATCATTTACATGACCTTTCCTGACGTTTGACATGATGATTCTTACCTCCACATATTCATTCATGCTGCTGTTTACTCTACTGAGAATGTTGTCTGAACAAGCTGCAGTTTCAAGGCCCAGCTAAAGTTTCCATGTTTCCATGTTCAATGTTCCTATGAGACCTTATCTTGGGCAGGCATTTAGACCTTGTGACATGTGCTCTCTTGTTTTCTAATGTGACTGTCTTATGTATGTGTTGTGCCTTCTTTGAGATCAACAGAAGGAAAATGGGCTGTGTGTCAGAAGTACTGCTTTCCTTTTTTAGTTCCATAACTTACCAGTTTTCTCTTCTATAAAATGGGGTTGATGTAATACCAAAAATTTGTTGATATAATAATTAAATTAAATAATATAACATATTTTTTATTAGAAATTGCCACACATAGAACAGTTACTTTTATTATGTTTTTAAGTTGGAATCTACCATGGTCTTAGCCAAAAAAGTTACCTAGAGTGTTTGTTCAAAACTTGCTTGGTCATTGTCTAATTAGACTGAAAGTTTAAGAAGATATTATTGCTTCATGTATGGAAGAAATATTTAATGTTTCTAATGAAACATACTAAGTCACATTAAAGATCATAATTTTTCAAAAAGTTATAAATAGCTTAGAAAATAAATATCCCAAATAGAATGCCTTATATTTACTGTGGAATAAAGTCAAAAGTAAAACCAGGAAAACATAGACTAAAACTAGAGCTTGGCATATAGTCTAGCCATACTGGTTCATTTCTACACTTTTTCTTAATTTCTTGCCTCCAGTCTTTCCCCACTTTAATCTCTTCAATGCCCAACTCAGAAATAAGTCTTCATAAAATACCATTCTCATCATGTTGCTTTCCTGATTAAAAACCTAATGGTCTCCCCCTGGCTTACTGCATCAAGATCATAATTCTCTGCTTGAAATTCAAGGTTCTTTGTAATCTGTTCCCAATTTACCTACCTAACTTCCTTACCTATTATTCTAGCAGGTGTGATCAATAAAATGTTTCTACCATACAGATTCAATTGTTCATATCCTATGACATGAAGCATCAATGTCTCCAGGGTCATCTAAAGTCATTCATCCTCCTTGAAACTTCCTTAACTATTAGAACCCATATTAGTAGTATAAGCATTCAATATCAAATCAAAATAAATTTATTGTTAATTAGAAAATGTCAAGTTCTATGATGGAAACTTCAAGGAGTAGAAAGATGAATTAGAGTATTGGACAGTCTTTGCTTTAGTCTATTACTAAATTTAGTGGGGCCCATAGAAAGTGCTATGAAAATGGAGAGGAGAAAAGAGTAAGGCACAGTGTGTATGTGTGTGTCTTTGTGTGTGTGTATGTGTGTCTTTTGGGGGTGGAGTCAGAGAAGTTTTTCAGGATGAGGTGACACTTAAATTGTGCTTGGAAGAAGAGGCAACTTATTCAATATGCACAGTAGACATAGTACCTAGGATCCATGATACCTTTAGGGGCCCACAAAATGCTTTAATTTTAATTTCTTTCAAAATCAGAAAAAAATGACAATAATAATGGATATATAACAACAAACAAAACCAGTACTATATTTGTATTTATATCAACACAATAAAGAAATATAATTTTTAATATTTTTATGGAGGAAAGGGCCCCCAAACACAAAGTGACTAGGGTTTACAAAAGTCATATGGTCATCCTTCCTGGAAGAATGGATGTCATGTTAATGGGTAGGGATTAACAGAGGAAACAATGACAGCAAAGATCATGTTGTAGGAAAATACACAGTGTGTTTGGGGAATTGCCAGAGAAAGATAATGTTGACCAAACATGACACATGATGGCAAAAATAGAGGTAGGGCAAAAAGTGTATAAGGAGGATGAAACAAAACCATGCTGTGAAGGTGTTATTAAAGGCTGTTGAAAAGTGACATGATAACAATAACACATTTCTATATTAAATGTATTCATTCAACAAATATTTATTAAGCACTTACCATGTGCCAGACTTCATACTGTCACCTGGGGATGCAGAAGTGAAAAAGGGGACTCTTTGTCATTCTAATAGGTTCAGCAGAAAATGAACACATAAACTATGAAATAAGTGATAATTTCCCAAAGTGTTAAATGTTTTGAAGACATTAAAGGAGAGCAATAAATAGAATAAACGTAGGATGCTGTTGTAGGTGAGACAGTCAGCATTCTAAGTGGGAGGAACATAGCAGAGGAAAGAGCAAGTTCCGAGAGCTGGCAAGTTCACAGATTAGAAAGAAATCTGGTATGACTGGAGTGAGTGAATAAGCGAATGAGTGTATGGAATGAGGTTGGGGAGGAAGTTTACATTTTTTGCACTCGATTGTGTAATATCTTGTGCCCCAACCCTTGTTAATTTTGCTTCTTTTTAATGTATTTTTAATTCATACTAGTTTTCTTAAAAATTGTCTTTGTAAAGCAATTTGAATCCTTTCTGGAATAGGGTGGTATGCTGAAAATTCTCTTATACCCTGTCCAACACCTAACAGTGAGTTGAGATTATGAAAGATATTCAATAAACATTTGTATGATTGGTCTGGGAGACAGGAAATATATTCAAGTCTCATATGAAGTTGCACTGAAAGGAGCCAAGAGTTCAGTTTGGTGTTAGATAAAATAATTTGTCATTTAGTTTACATAGTACTATGAACATCTAAAGTGAAATAAGAGGTATCGTGTGGATACTTTACGTAGTGTTGGCCTGTTTCTTTAATAAATTTGTTGGCACTTCTGTAAGAGCACATCATAACCCATAATGCAATTTGGAATTTTATTTATAGTCATGGTGGACCACAAAAATGCTATGTAGGAGGAATAATTAGAGATTATTGTTAGAAGTTCCAGCATATATGTATATATTTTCCTCCAATATCTCCAAATCAATTCTAAGCAATTAAAGTAATACAAAATTTAATTTAAAAGGAAGGTTTTATTAATTAATATAAGCTTCAAAAGCTTCCAGAAATTGTGTTCAGACTAACCACCAATCTGAATTTATGAAAGAATTAACAAAATGATACAGTATTATGTAAGTGTAAAATAAAAAGGCAGCAAATCCAATAGATTTTGGTGTATTCTGTAGCCCTTCTAATATTAATATCTGTAGATAAAATGATTCATTAAGGAACATAACAGCTATGGTTGGAATGTTTGTTTCCTCCAAAACACTTGTTGAAACTTAATCCCAAATGTTGCAGTATTGAGAGGTGGGGCCTTTATGAGGGCTCTGCCTTCATGATTGGATTAATCCCTTCATGGATTAATGGATTATTGAGTTATTATGGGAGTGAAACTGGTGGCTTTTAGAAGAGGAAAAGACCTGAGCTAGCATGCTCAGCCCACTCACCACGTGATGCCCTGTGCTGCCTTGGGACTCTACGGGCAGTCTCCACCAGCAAGAAGACACTCAGCAGATGTGGCTCCTTGAACTTGACTTCTCATCTTTCGTAACTGAAAGAAATAAATTCCTTTTCTTTATAAATTACTCAGTTTCAAGTATTCTGCTATAAGCAACAAGAAATGGACTAAGACAATAACACTATTGAAATTTGTCACAATTATTGGTTTTAACTGCTGTTATCTTTTGGGGGGGGTTATTGGAATCTCATATTTTATTTTAATTTTTGTTAATAGAATTAATCTGATCCTATACATAAATGAAAGATTGATTATGGAGATTTGTATTTATGGTAGACTTTGATCTTGAGAGTGATGAATAAATCTTAATATTATTATAGTTGAGTAAGAATTAATCTTCAAAGGCCTAGACAAACAGGAATTAATCCCTCAATTAGTCTGTCCTCCAACTAAAACTGTAACTCCCATTTTCGAGGAGAGTAAAGTGAGCCAAGGAGACTTAATCTTTTGATTTTATGTAAATTTTGTCACTTTCCAAAGAAATATTAAGATTATAATTTTTAGATAACAATGAAGATTTAAAGTGCAAATAGATTTATAACTCTTGAGTGTAGAGTGATTTATTATTAATTACTTTCCTTTTATCCTTAAGCATACATCAAGGAATAAGTCCTGCACTAAAATCCAAAGAATGCTTACATTAGATTTTCATTTATAATTAAGTTTTGTAGACCTAATCTGAGAATTATATTATGTAAATATTTATAGCACATTCAATTTAGCTCAGCATTTTAAAATATATCTCATAGCACATCTAAAGAGAATTAATATGTGTTAAGACAAAATTCTGTTTAAGGAACCACTTACCTGATTTTGCTTGCTTAGGCTTCTGTATAACCTTCTGGTCCAGGGTATTAAAATATATATTTCCATGTAATCTGTTCATATGTATACATAGATATTTCAAGGAGGGCTCAGGACTTTTAAAGACAAAAATATGGTTGGCTTAGAACCACTCTAACACATTTTTTGGGAGAACAACATAAAACATAAAATTTATTTTAAATATATATATGTATTATAAAATCTACATATTAGGATCTGATATTAATTTCCAATTCCTTCTCATTGAGAAGGAAGGGCCCACCTGAACACAACCTAAACTAGTATTTTTTTCATGATCTGTGATTTTATTTTTAATTATCTTATTATGATCACACATAATTTTTAAATTTATGTATATCTCCTCTTTAATCCTTCTAACGAGTTGGTAAAAGTACCATTACCAATCTCACATATACAGTAGTTCTACAGTTGTATTTGTTTTTGAATAGCTGTTTAAAGACAATCCTAAATTATAACTTAGTCTCACTTAGATAGTAAAGAATTAAAAAATTTAATTTGCTACTATTTCTTGTCACATTGACTTATAAAAGCATTTAACTTTATAGATTGTCTATAAAATGTGAGAAGTGTTAAATATTCTTTATTTGATATTACACAGAAATCACACTAAAATGCCTTTCAATAAATAAAAGACAGCATTTTAGTAGACATGGGAAATTAGATTGGCATAGTTAAGACCAGAAAAATAAAGTAAACATTGCTACCTTATCTCCATCCCTCACTTTTAACAGGCTAATGAACACAAATTAAAACACCAGTGAGTCTTGCTTGGTTTTGAGACAGTGAAGGGATTTCCTTAGTATTTAAATATATTCACATAACCAGTTACAAAAATCCAAATATAAAACCAATCTTCAATAGGTTTTGAGATGACAATTTACCATCTTTGTGAAAAGTTGAATATTACTAATTAAGTAAGTCCAATCATATCTTTAGAGGGGAAAAAGTGTTTTTTCTAATTTACTGAATTAGAACTATTATTAAAATTCAAAAAACTGATCATATTCATTTAACCAGAAGCCAATCTTGGTAAAATCAGGACTGTTCAACAAAAATATTCACTCATTAGTGATCTGAATTCTGTTGTATGAGATCAATTAAATTACGGTACACATAAAAAAGTCATGAGGCATTTCTATTTTATAATAAATAAGGCAGTGGTCAATTATTACTCATTAATAGCTTTTTTTGAGATAAGCTATCAAGTTTGCCCTTTCTGCCTTCTTAATGCCTGCAAAGATCATTTTTGTTTCAGGAATGTACTTTTTGGGATTCTCCATCAGTGTATCCTCTCGCCAGGTGATGCCCTTGTCCTTAGTGGTGTCTGCATAAGAGACTCCAGCAGCCTGACCTGTCTTCCACCCAAAAAGACCATGGGGATTTGTCCCAGTCTTGTGCTTGCCTCCCTTTTCCATGGTGTGGCACTGGGAACACTTCTGAATAAAAAGCGTCTTGCTTTTATGAACATCACCCATATTTAAATTCCCTCTTTGGTTGCTGACACTATAAAGGTTCCTGCTCAGAAGCCAAATGTCTTGCTCTCTCTAAACTAGTATTGATAATGTAATGATACCAGCAGAATGATCTCCTCTACTTTAGGTCTCTGATACTCTTTTTAGTATACCTCTGTGGTTTGTGGTGAGATGGCTTCTGATGCTTCACAGCTGTAATTACTAACCATAATACTCTTATCTTGTTAACACTGAGTGTTGCTGAATGATTCTGCCATTGTCACTTATTTTGTAAATGCTTTTATTTTGAAATCATCTTAAAATTGAACTTCTTAATAGATGTAGAAAAAGCATTTGTCAAAATTCAGCACCCTTTTATGATAAGAACTCGTAACAAAATAGGCATAGATGGAACATACCTCAACATTATAAATGCCATATATGACAAACCCACAGCCAACAGCATACTAAAAATTGAAAGCATTCCCATTTAGAACTGGAACCAGACAAGATTGCCCACTGTCACCATTTCTGTTCAACATAGTGCTGGAAGTCCTAGCCAGAGCAATAAGGCAAGAGAAGGAAATCAAGGGTATCCAAATAGGGAAAGAAGAGGTCAAATTATCATTCTTTGCTGACAATATGATTTTATATCTAGAAAATCCCAAAAATTCTGCCAAGATACTTCTGGAATTGACTGAAAAATTTAGCAAAGCCTCAGGTTACAAAATCAATGTACACAAATCAGTTGCATTCCTATACACTAGCACTCAAGCTGAGAATCAAATCAAAGACTCAATACCTTTCAAAATAGCAACAAAGAAAATAAAATACCTAAGAATACATTTAACCAAAGAGGTGAAAGACTTCTACAGGGAGAACTATAAAACACTAAGGCAGAAAATTGCAAAGCTTTTCCAGTAATTTCAATATGGTTTTTTATAAGAAAAGAATCAGTCTGGAATCATGTACAACCTTTAGTTGTCATCTTTATTTAAACTCCTTCAGTTTGGAACAGTTCTTTAGTCTTTCTTTGATGTACACAACCATGACATTTCTAAAGATTATTATAGGCCTGTTATTTGGTAGAATGTCTCTCCAGTTGGGTTTGTCTCGCTTCCTCATAATTAGACTGAAGTTATGCAAGTTAGGCAGGAATATCACAAAGTGACTCTACATTTTTCTCTTTCATCCCACCAGGTGACAAATAAGTTTGATTTATTCCATTACTGATGATGTTAACTTTGATTACTAATTTAGGTGGTATCTGCCAGAATATTCTCTATATGGTTACTTTTTTTCCCTTTATAATTAACAAATATTTTGTAGGGGAGGTATTTTGAGGCTATATAAATATTCTATTTCTCATCAAAATTTTAATTTATTAATTTATTTATATATGTATGGATTGACATTCTTATTTTATTTAATAGGTTGCAGTCCAGTATTCTCATTATTTACTTCGATGTTAAAATTGCCCCAGATTTGGTCAGTGAATTTCCTTTCAAGGTACCTTCTGTGGTGTCATTTTGACATTTCTGCATCATTTTTCTGAGAATTTTTTGTTTTTGACACAAAAAGATATTCCATGCTGATATTATCATTTTTTCTGCCCCAACTCTAAATGAATCATTTCTTCAGGGAGTTCTGCTTCTCTTAAGTGCCAATAGTCTTTAGAAATCAAGGTCTGAGTGGCTCATTGCTATTGGAGATTGATAATCCAAGCCTTTCAGTGGAAAGAGCTACACACACACACGTGCACACATACATGTGCATGCACACACATTTACATCCATATGTACTATCTATTCATCTATCTAATTAATAGTTCACATTAATATCTCCATTTTAAATCCAATACCACAGAGTTCATTCTTGCTTTATCTCTTTTCCTGTCTGTAATCCCTTTGTCTGACATTTGAGAAACTAGGCTGTTTTTATGCTTAATGTATTTTATTGGATCAATTCCTTTTATGTATCCAACCTCCCAGTGCCACCACTACTGCACTTAACCTACGTGCCCTCATCATTCATGTTGGGATCTGCCACATGGTGCAGGGTCATTACTATCACTGGCCCCTTCCTCATGAAGATACTCTCCTCACTCATTCAGGATCTAAACCTCTCACCAGGCTGCCACCACCACCCCTGGGCAGATGCTATCCTTAATATATTTAGGTAATTCCTATACATTTTATTAAACATCAACCTAGTTGTAATATCTTGGAGTTCTGTCTAATCATATTAATACCCCACATTGTATGCTTTAAATTGTAATAATTTCAAAAAAAGTGATAAAAATCTGTGTATTTCTATGTGCAGAATTTATCTATGTACATGCTTTTTCTATTTTAATTTTAAGGGATGATTTGCTTTTCCCTTTGCCTGAAACACTTTAACCAGATATTCCCATAGCTGCCTCCTTCCTATAATTCAGGTCCATGTTGTTCAAGTGTTACCACTTTGGAAAGCTCTTTTTGGCCATTCAAAACATCACTGCTCTTTCTTTCACTTTATTCCCTTGTCCCTCCTAGCACCTATCAAAATTTAAAAATTATGTTATTTAATTACTTATTTGCTTATTGTTTCTCATTCCCAATAAAATATAAGCTCTGTGAGAAAATGGGCTTTATTCATCTTATTCTTCAGGTTTTTAGTATCTTGAGTTGTATTTAACATGTGGTATATACTCAAATATTTAAAAAATATACTTAATAAGTATTTGTTGAGTGATTGAAAATGTGTCAAGAAATTGAAAACTCAAAGAACTGTAAACAACTATATTTAATATATAAGAAATAGGCAAAGTATGAATTTTCATGATTTAGGTGTATTTCAATAGTTGAGAGTGGGACAAATGACACAAGATTGGAATTTGAAAATAGAAGCTACATAGTTTATTAATAGATCTGCTAGTATCCATGAAAAAGTAATAATCATATATAAGATAAATTTTAAATCTTTCCATGTATTCTATATAAATATTAATTATTGATTATTGCTTAAAGTTTATCTCAAATATTTCATTATTTCCATGTCTCAAATGAATTTTGCAATTTTAAGTTGAAGTTGGTAAGAACACATAATTTTGACAGTAAGCCAAGATCAATTTGGGTACATATGAGTGACAGAAACCCCATTTCAAACAGTTCAAGTGAGAATAGATTTTGTCTACTCATGTTATCTACAAATTCCAGGATGGAATTCATGTATCACTAGATCCAGGACCTTAAAAGAAACCTTTAGGTCACCAAAACTTTCTCTATCTCTTTTTCTTCCTATCTCTTGTTTCTCTTTTCTCTTAAAGGATTTATTCACAGGCAGACTTTTTCTACATTTTTTTTTTTTAAGACTTCATCTTCTGATAGAAGTAGCAAAGTCACATTGCAAAGGACATGTTTACAGAGATAGGAGGAGTTAATGCAGATGGCCGACCAAAGCCTACAGGTGACCTACTGTAAGCCTAGGTTTCCATCATTCCATAATTAGCTTTCTCAGAGCAAAAGGGTGCCTTTTATTTAAGAGTTTTTCCAGAAATCTTTGTGATGGCTCTGATTTGGGGTTTTGTCACATGCCTATCTCTGAATTGATTATCGTAGACATGGGAATGGTCACTCTTTTGGAAGGTTCTAGATTATGTTTCACTCCTAGAACTGAAGGGTGGGTCAGCTGCACATAAACCATATGAACTGAGAATGAGGAGAGACTACGCTCCAAGATCTGCTGCCAGATAATAACAAGTATGTGCAATAGCAATAGAAGTGAAGAGTTCCTGTAAGTTGAGATAGAAATTCTGGGCATATCTTTTTTGTATTTCTTTTATTTGTCTCTTATACTTTCTAATAGGGGAATATTATCATGGGGTTACTTCATATTTCAACTAGAATCTAATTTCAGATGCTGCTTCCAAAACATACTAAGTGTGATTTGAGTAACATGGAGAGATTATTGCTGTAACTGAAGCAGGATATTTTGGCAGACTCCCCAAATTTAAAGACTTTGCTCTTTAAAAGTATGTGTATGTGCATGTGCGTGTGTGTGTCTGTGGTATGTGAATGCATGTATATATGTGTGTTGACCAAATAGTAAAGAGAATCAACCGATTTCACTATTTTCCCCATCCTGGTGTTATATATCACAGTATCTGTGATAAGGGGCCTGATGAGTTAGGAGTTAACAATTATTTATATTTTATATCTTTGATAATCTCATAAAAAGATGAAAACACTGGAGGACAAGGAAGTTCAGAAAGTTTTTATATTCTTGGGTATGGAGACAGACTTTGTAATCCTAGGAGGCAATATTTTTGGTGGTCGAGAGCAACTATTGGGTCTCATACCCACCTGGGAAGAAATCCAAGCCCTGTCCTTTCCTGGTGATGAAATTCTTGTCAAGTTCTTTACTTTCTCTATGCATTAATTTCCTCACCTATAAAATGGACATCCAAATAACACCTAACTCATAGGATTGCTATGAACAGTAAATGAGTTACTATATATACATCACTGAGTTTACTACATTGCCCATTAGAAGCCATTGTCATTTGTGGTATATTTTTAAAGTGTTTCAAATTTCTGTTTTCATTTAATTATTTTGAAATAAGTCATTTACTGTAAGAAAACTATAGTTTGAAGACAAAATATTTTACCAGTGTTAAGCAACAGCCCAGTAGTCATTAACAGGTCAATCTAGATTATTTTTCAGTTTCCTGAGACAGAGAATGACTATAGGACATAAACGTATGAAAAGTTCATTTTGAGCAGAGAGAAGATAAACAGGAACCTTCATAATGGTGAATTCTTGAGGGAAACAGTTCTGGAACAAGGTCACACACTGGGGAACTCTGGTTTCTGGAGGCAACTTGGAAGCCATGGAAGATAGTATTTTCCAAAGATGGTCACAATTCTACATGCCCTTTTATGATGCAACACTCTTACATCAAGAGGTATAGGCTAATTTCTTCCTCATCCTGTTGAATCTGAGTTGAGCTTGGTGACTTACTTTGCCAATAGAATGTAGCAAAAGTGACATTCTGTGACTTCCAGTGCTGTCACTGTGAGTCTTGCAGCTTTTGCCTGAGTTTCTTGGTGTGTTCATTCCTGAGATGCTCCTTCTGGGAACCCAGACGCCATTCTGTGGGGATCCCAAGCCAAACAGAGGGGCCAAGGGTAGGTGCTGTGCTCCATGGTCCCAAATGAGTTCCCAGCTGGCAGTGGCATTAATCACGAACCACCTGACTGAATCATTTTGAATGACTTCAGATGACCCCAGTCCCAAATGACATCTGCCTGTAATCGCATGGGAGACTTCAAGTGAGAACTGCACAACTGGACCTAGTAAACCCACAGAATCATGAGAGCTAATGCATTATTGTTTTAAGCCACTAAATTGTGGTGTAGTTTGTTGTGCATTTATAGATAACTAGAAGAGCAAGTTTGGAAAGATAGAAAAGAAAGAGAACAAGCACCAAAGCACCTCAGAAAATTTGCCTAACAGAAACTTGGATGAGGGTAAGCACAAATATCTCCTTTCACATCACTGCTTCACCCAGAACCAGCGCTACTAGTATGTAGATTACAATATATAATAGACACACTCAGTTGTTTGGACTATTACTTTTACAAATGATTTCATAGGAATTTTTACTGCTTAATATACACAAATATATAAAGATTTTTAAAGCAAGATTAAATTAAGAAGCACAGAGCAATTTCTCCTTTTTACTTCTCTAAGGGATCTTGGGAAGTCAATTGAATTGTACCTCATTTTTCTTACATACAGGGTCCCTTTTTATCTGTGTATTTGTTTTCCAAGGACCTGCACTATAAGGTTGCATAGAGAATAAAAAAAATTCATGAATGAACAAACCATGTGAAAATTTAGTTCCCCCTCTAATACCCTTTAACCTCCATTTTGCTTTAACAGTAGACTCTATATATTCATCTTCTGAAACTTCCCATCTCTTTGTGGTTTAGCTTACCTCCATTCCTGGATGCTTGAAAAGTCAATACACTGCAAATTTATTGCCAACTTCAAGTTTTGCAAAAGATACAGGATTCTGTGGAGTTCATGAAAGGATTATTATATAAATACTTAGATCTCATTCAAAGCTATTGGTAAATGAGCAGCTAACAATTGTGAAAAACAGAAAAACAAGGATAGAGAAAGTATAGAAATTTCAAAAGGGAATGACTAAAAAATCAAAGGCTTAAGATGGTTTAAGAGAGGTCTTTGAAAAAATTGGTTGAACATATATACACATATATTTGCAAATATAATCTTCTTTATTATCATACTGAGATAATCAAATGTTCTGTGTAGAATGTGGTATTATGCAATAGTATAAATCTGTCAGTAAATTACACCAAGAAAAAAACCAATGTTCTTAACATTTTCTAAAAATTGAACCATGTTTGCAATTGTAAACTAAATGTGGTTAAATATTAGATTATATTTTATCACATTTTTATAATTTTGGTTTATTTTGCAAATAAAGTCCTAATCACAATATTTTTCTCTATTTTTTAAATAAAATTATCATTCTAATTTAATGTTGATTTATTTCAGTGCCTTGTCTCTGAATATTAAACATATTAATTATTCCCAGATAAGGAAGGATAATAATATTTAGCCTTCCAGATTAGTGAGAAATAATATTTTTGATAATAATTTTCATTGTCAACTTAAAGGAGGATACTTTTTTAAGTAATTCAGGACTTGCAAGCAATGGGTAAATAGGCTTTAACGTATTAGGCTAAGGGTATTGATTTACATGAAATAATCAACATCAAGGTAATGAGAATTATAAATTTCTCTTGGGGAAGGATTCAAAGGAAATTTTGTATTTGATTTTAGATACAATAAGAGAGTACTAAATAAAGTTCAGAATGGAAAACCTTGCTGTTTTCCTGCTCTCCTTTCATCCATCCATCCACGCAACCAGCACTCACTCTCTGATTTTCTGAGGAAAAACATAGGATCATGAAACCTCAGAAGGGAGGTTACTATGAGGTTACTAAAAAGGGGAAGTATGGGAATTCAAGGAGAAGTAGAACAGTAATTTAAAACAGGAGCTATCAATAGTATGCTCTCAACAGACATCTCTGAGAGTAACACCCCTATTGGTTTGGATAGTGAGGGCCCCTTCTGGGATACACAGGGACAAGATAACTTGATCAAAGATTCAAGACTCAATCACATGCTCTTCCCTCCACCCTGGAAATGGAGATGGGGCAGCTGGACCCTTATTTTATATGATTAGGTAGGAAGTACCTATATTCATAGCTGAAGGAGCAACAAGGTGGAACTCCCTGATTTTTCTTCCTGCAGCATTAACTAGAGATGTACTCTGTGAGGAGGAGGAGTAGAATGGGAGAGGGAGGAGAGAGAAAGAGGATGGCAAAAGGAGCAAGAGGAGCTGCCTTTCACATAGGTACACACACAAGGGGAAAGGGCTCCTCTGAGTGGAAGAGTGCCTGGGGCAGTCTTGAGAGCTCTCAGTCATATTGACAGAAAGAGCAATCATTATTCCCAAATATCAATAACACTTTCATCTATATGAGCAAAATATGTGAAGACAGAATCCAACACACTTAAAATTTTTGTCCTAAAGCCTTAAAGACAACTAACTAAACCATGTGACAAAATGCAAATATTTTTACTTGCTTACTTTTGTTGATTTTGTCTCTAGCTCTCTATTATGTATATATGAGAAGACTATAATATTCAAGTAAGTAGGTATAGACCAACAAACTGTTCTTTTTGGAGTTCACCAAATATCATGGGGAATATATTGCTATTTCATTGAAAGCACCACTGGCTATGGATCTGTGCATTGATGGTGTTACAAATTTATTAAACAGTTTGAATTTCTTGGGATAAAAATATGAAATGGTTTTATTTTATATTTTCCAATTACTACATTCAACCTTGCACTGTTAATTTTTTCTGCTCTCTATCTTGACAATATTTTAGGTACATTTGTTAACTTTGAAGTTACTTCTGTTTATTAAAATTATTTCAAGTGTAAAAATGTATTTATCTATCTAATTTACTGGTCTCCACTGTCATCCCTAACACCAGCCAGGTTGTGGCGTGGGGAACATGATAGCTTCTTGGACTTTTTTAGGCTCTTAAGACATTTTTATAAAGGTAAGGTGATATACATAATTTATAAAAATCCCAGTGTTGATAATTTTTTAAGGCCTCATAATTCCTAAATTGGCTGACATACGAGATTATTGCTCCTTAGAACTCCTGGGTAGTTTTAATATTATTCTTTGACACTTGATAAAAGAATATTGGTCTCTGGGGACAGTAACGAAAAGAACCCTTTAAAGAGAGAGACCTTAATGTAAGGTCAAAGGGAATTTGGAAAGCACTCTATAATGAAACAAATTTGATACTGGATATCCATACATCCATATTCTAGATTCACTTTCTTTTTTAAAGGAAAATATCTTGTTTTATCCATGAAGATAAAGCAAAGATGTAATACAAATCATTTGTAGCCACAGAATTATTCTTAATTTTCTTCCTTTCCCTTCCCTTTCTCATCCCTTTCTTTTTCCTTTCCTTTCCCTTCTCTCTGCTTCTTTCCTTTATTTCTTTGCCTTTTCTCTCCCTCACACTCTCTCTCATGCTCTCTCTTTTTCTCTGAAATCTTTCAAGAAATTCCCATACATAAAACATATACAAGCAGATAGTTCTAGTTGAAACAAGAGTTCCAGACCCGGGGTCAATTTATCCAGTCCCTGCTTACCCTCCCACTGTCTTGGCATCTGAAGACCTTTAAAATTGTACAGTGGCCAGCCTACACTTGTATATCCAATATGCTGCCTTAATGACATGTTAAGCATTAAGTCAGGTTTGACATTGTATTACTAGTAAGTAAAAATGTGGCATTCACAAAAAATGATATTTTTGTTATAACCCCACATATATACATTACAGATTTCAATAAATATATAGATAAGGTATTCATTTAGAAAAATTATAGAAATACATTCCAAATTATAATAAATTACCTCTGGATATTGGGATTATAAAGGATTTAAACAATTCTTTTGGGTATGTTTTATTATTTTCTGTAATGACTACATGTTATAATTGAAATCAGAAAAAATTATAATTAAAATTTCAATGCCTCTATCTATAATCTCTTAAACTAAATATCAAGCACTGGATTTATAAAAAACAAAAATCCTTTATTGTATCCCACACCTAATGAACTCAGGTATCACCATCATGGCAATTCTGTGACTATGTTTCATATTAACATTCAATTATTAATTTTTATTTTATTATTCAATACAAGTACCATTTGAGGGATTCTCTATAGTTATGGATTTCTAAAGTGGCACCAGTCTTCTTTTTTTTTTATCTCTATAAAAGTCCTCCATATATTGTCTGATACCTGATATGTGCTCAGCAATGTCTTTTATTTTTTTAATTTCAGAATGTTATGGGGTACAAGTGTTTAGGTTACATATATTGCCTTTGCCCCATCTGAGTCAGAGCTTCAAGCATGTCCATTCTCCAGACAGTGTGCATCACACCCATCAGGTGTGAATATATCCATCCACTCCTGCCCCCTCCCACCTGACAGACATATGATGAATGTTACTACTATATGTGTACATAAGTGTTGATCAGTTAATACCAATTTGATGGTGAGTACATGGGGTGCTTGTTTTTCCATTTTTGTGATACTTCACTTAGTAGAATGGGTTCCAGCTCTATCCAGGATAATACAAGAGGTGCTAGACCACCATTGTTTTTTTTTTTTGGCTGACTAGAACTGCATGGTATACATATACCACATTTTATTAATCCACTCACATATTGATGTGCACTTGGGTTGTTTCCACATCTTTGCAATTGTGAATTGTGCTGCCATAAACATTTGAGTGCAAATGTCTTTTTTTTCCTTTGAGTAGATGCCCAGTAATGGGATTGCTGGATCAAATGGCAGTTCTACTTGTAACTCTTTGAGGTATCTCCATATTACTTCCCACAGAAGTTGTACTAGATTTCAGTCCAACCAGCAGCGTGTGAGTGTTCTTATCTCTCCGCATCCATGTCAACATGTATTGTTTTGGGACTTTTTGATAAAGGCTATTCTCATTGGAGTTAAGTGATATCTCATAGTGGTTTTGATTTGCATTTCCCTGATGATTAGAGATGTTGAGCATTTTTTCATATGTTTGTTGACCATAAGTCTCTCTTTGAAAAGTTTCTGTTCATGTCCTTTGCCCACTTTTGAATGGGGTTGCTGGATTTTCCTGAGTTTTATATAAATTCTAGTTATCAGCTCTTTATTGGATGTGTAGCAAGTGAATATTTTCTTCCATTCTGTAGGTTGTTTGCTCTCATGATAGCTTCTTTGGCTGTGCAAAAGCTTTTTAATTTGATCAAGTCCCATTTATTTATTTTTGTTGTTGCTGTGATTGCCTTTGGGGTCTTCTTTATAAATTCTTTCCCTAGGCCAATGTCTATAAGAGTTTTTCCAACATTTTCTTCTAGAATTCTTACAGTTTCATGCCTTAGGTTTAAGTCTGTCATCCACCATGAGTTGGTTTTTGTGAGAGGTGAGAGGCATGGAGCCTGTTTCAGTCTTTTACATGTGGCTATTCAATTTTCCCAGCATCATTTATTGAATAAGGATATTTTTCCCCAGTATATGTTTTTGTCTGCTTTGTCAAAGATTAGATGGCTATAGAAGGATGGTTTTATATCTGGGTTCTCACTTTCGTTCCACTGGTAAATGTCTCTGTTCTTGTGTCAGTACCATGCTGTTTTAGTTACTCTATAGCCTTGTAATGTGGCTTGAAGTCTGGTAAATTGTTACCTCCCAATTTGTTCTTTTTGCTTAAGATTGTTTTTGCTATACAGGGTCTTCTCTGGTTCCATATGAAGTGTAGAATTATTTTTTCTAGATCTATGAAAAATGATGTTGGTATTTTAATAGGGATTGCATTGAATCTGTAGAGCACTTTGGGTGGTATAAAAATTTTAACAATGTTGACTCTGCTACCCCATTAGCATGGTATGGTTTTTCACCTATTTACGTCCTCTGCTATTTCTTTCCTCAGTGTTTTGTAGTTCTCCCTGTAGAGGTCTTTCATCTCCTTAGTTAAATATATGAGTAGGTATCTTATTTTCTTTGTTACTATTGTGAAGGGTATTGAGTCTTGTATCCTGCAAAACTAAGTTTCTTATATGAAGGAGAAATAAAGACCTTCTCAAACAAGCATAGACTGAGGGAATTCATCAAGACAAGACTTGCACTACAGGACATACTCAGAACAGCATTACACATGGATGAGCACAATAAACATTCACCAGTATAAAATCATCCAAAAGCTGAAGGTCAAAGGCCAGATACCACCATGGCTCAAGAGAGAAAACAAAGCAACAAAGTTTAACTCAACAGGATGAACAGAAATCTGTCCCACTTATCAATTCTTTCAATAAATGTGAATGGCTTGAACTGCCCACTAAAGAGACATAGGCTGGCCAAAGGGATAAATATACACAAGCCAAGTATCCGCTGTCTTCAGGAAACACATCTAATCCACAGAGATGCATTCAGACTCAAGGTGAGGGGATAGAAAACAATACTCCATGGAAATGGAAGACAAAAGAAAGCTGGCATAGCAATTTTGATTTCAGATAACTTAGTCTTCAAATCAACAAAAGTAATGAAAGACAAAGATGATCACTATATAATGGTGAAGGGTACAATTCAACAAGACATAACAATTCTAAACATTTATGCACCTAACTCAGGTGTACCCAGATTCATAAAGCAAATCCTATTTGATCTAAACAAAATGGTAAACAGTAGCACTGTAATAGCCAGGGACTTCAACACTCCTCTGGCAGAAAAAGACAGATCCTCCAAACAGAAAATAAACAAAGAAAAAATGGATTTAAACAGAACTCTAGAACAAATGGGCCTGACTGACATTTATAGAACATTCTACCCAAAACCACTGAATATATGTTTTTCTCATCAGCTCATGGGACATTCTCTAAGATTGACTATATCCTAGGCCACAAGGAATGTCTCAACAAATTTAAAAAAGTAGAAATTATACCAGGCACCAGTCTTCTAATGAGGATCTGACCAGCCCTGAATAAATTGAAAAATAACCTCATGTTTACAGAGTCAATGATTCTGTTGATTTAATATATAATTCTGATTTCACAAACTCCTAAATTATATAGAAGACAGAATTTTCCAGGGGCTTTCAAAATCAATAATGTGCTTTAATTTTTCCAGGCTATAAATGACTTCAACCTCTTAGATGTAGTGATTTTCCAATTTGCAAACTGATGATTCATAAGCCTGTCTAAATGGCCTCCAGGGATATGGTAAAGATTAGTGTAATTTAGACTAACAGAAAATATCAGAGTCAACTATGGCATAAACAGATAAACAAAGCTGTCAATTGCTTTAACACTTCTACAAAAGGGGCACATTCAAGGGAGCTGGGAACACTTGATTAAATTATCACCAATAGAAAAGTCTCATTATGCGCAAAAACTAACTTAGCTCACACATTAACTACTTGTATGTCTTCAATATATTGTAATTTCCCAGTGAATTTTAAAGGAGGGCTACAAGGAACCTCATCTATGAGAACATCAACTATGTGATAGCCTATTACTCCCTCCTGTGCTTGTTCTCTGTGAACTCAGGTAAGGTCTATGGTCTGGACAAGCTAATCAATTAGGACATAATGCTAACAACGCAGTGGTCACAACTTGGTTCCACATTCAGGCACCATACCAATATTAGAGGCATGCATTCCTATTGCTAATTTCGTTTTTCGCCTTGCAGACAAATGATAATGGTCAAAGAAATAACAGCCATCTACTATTGAACTCCATCCTGTGTGTACAATCACAGTTTCAGTGCTCTATGTACTTTATGATCCCCAGAAAACTCTATAGGTAGGTTTTCTTATCTCCATTATACAGAAGAAGAAACTGAGGCATGTGGATTTTAAATGATTTGCCCAAGGGCACTCAGTTAGTAGTGGCTAACCCAGCATTCAAACTTAAGTTTTTTAAATCCCAAATTGTTCCCTTTACTCTATACTTTGATGCTTTTTTTCCTATAATTAATTATAAGATCCTGTGCTAATGAAAATCAGTATCCTATCTAGAAAGCAACTAATACATAGTCAATAGCTTTATCTCTCTATGTGGACAGCATATTATAACATTATTTCTCTCCAGAAGTTTTGACAATTTGCTATTTTTCAAGTGGTTTGTAGTAGCTATCTATTTATGTGTAAAAAATTACCCCCAAAACATAGCAGATTAAAGCATTCTTAACCTCACACTTTCTCTGCATCAGAAATCCAAGCATGGCTTAGCTGGTGCCTCTGGTTCATGATGTTGCAGTCAAGCTGTCAGGTTGGGAGTATGGTCTTATCTGAAGGCTCAGTTGGTTTAAGAAGTGGGGAGATCTGCTTCCAGTTTCATTCATGTGGTTTCTTACCAGGTGAGCCTCATGTCATGGTAGTTAATTTCACCCAGGGTAAATGACCAAAAATAGAATAAGAGAGAATACACAAGACAGAAGATGCAGTCTTTATAAATTAATCTAGAAGGTGGGGATCATTGGTGACTATCTTAGCAACTGCCTACCACATTATTTAACATCATTGTTCTGAAAATATAGGATTATAATATATATTCACAAGGTTTCTGCAATTCCAGGATTGTTATAGTCAAGACACTAGTAACAACTAACAGAATTACAACTTAATATTGCTTAAACAATAATAAGAAATTTATTGACTCAGGAAACTCAAAATTCTAAATAATGGGTCCACTTTCTAACAGACTACAAGATTAGTAGGATATTGTCTTTGTCTCCTCTCCTTGACCTTACTTTCTTCTTCCATGTGGTTTTATCTTTTTGCAGGCTTACTCCACATCACGTAGAGATTAACTCTGGCAATCCTGAGGGAGTATGATCTATAGAGGCCACTATCATTTTGTAGAGAGTTCCAACAAACACTTTCATTAAATCTCATGCTCATTTCTGGATAGAGAAAGTTCTCTGAATGGTTAGGACTATGTCAGGTGCCCTGGTGTGGTGGTGTGGTTACTCCTACATGCATCATGTAAACCAAGTGTTGTAGGGAGATTTGACTCCAAAAAGGAAAAGTTTACAGGAAGAACGAGTGGTAGTATGGGCAAACAAAAATAAAAATGAATAAACAAGTGAAGAAAAAGAACCACAGTGTTATGGGCTGAAGTGTGTACTCTTCAAATTAATATGCTGAAGCCCCAATCCTCAATGTGACTGTATTTGGAGATAGGGGCTTTCTGGAGGTAATGAAGCTTACATGAGGTCATAAGGGTCAGGCCCTAATCTAACAGTGCTGAGGAAATACTCGAGAACTCACTCTCTCAGCATGCACACAGAGGATGTTATTTTTAACATTTGAGGACACCACAAAATGGTGGCCATCTGCACGCTAGGAAGAGAGCCCTCCCCAGAAACCGAAATTGCCAGCACTTTGATCGTGAACTTCCAGCCTTCAGAACTGTGAGAAAATAAGCTTCTGTTGTTTAAGTCACCCAGCCTGTGGTATTTTGTTATGGCAGCCCAAGCAGACTAATACACACAGAAAAACAGATGTCTATATGTTGTCAGGCATTTTTTTGTACTATGAAAAACAGTACATTTAAAATTTTGGTTTTAATAATTATAGCCACTGACCTTGATGATTTACATGAATATTTTTCTACTCTACACAAAATCCTATTGTGTTCAGTAACAAATCACCCTAAACAGTGGACTAAAACAACAGAATTTTTTTCTCTCACAGTTCAGAAGAGACCAGAAGTCCAAAGTCAAAGTTTTGTCAGGATTGGATCCTTTTGGAGGCCCTGAGGGGGAATTTGTTACACACATCTCTCCCAGTTTCTAGTGACAGCAGGTAACCCTTGGTGTACCTTGGCTTGTAGCTACATCACTCCAATCTCTGCTTCCATCATCCCAGGGCCTTCTTCCCTGTTTGTGTCCATGCACATTGTCTCTTCTTCTTAGAAAGACACCAGTCAATGGATTAGGGCCCATTCTAATCCAGTATGGGCTCATTTTAACTTGATTAATTTTCAAAGACTCTTTTTCTAAATAAGGTCACTTTCTCAAGTACTGAGGTTATAACTTCCAAATATTTTGTTGCGGAATGCAATTCAACCCACAATATTAGATCTTATGATTCTTAAAATAAAATTGCATTAAAAATGGGGAGAGTTTTCTTCAAGTTCCCAGTATTTCACTTTACGAATAAATAAGAATGATTTATGAAAGGAAGGTTAAAAACAATAATTTGATTATGACTTCTACTGTGCTAATCCAGCATTTTATGGATATATATCACATTGTCATGGGTTTCTTATTAGAAATTTGCTGTCTACATAAACTATTAAAATTTATTTACTCACTTTCTTATTCACATTTACCGAATGATCTTTTTGTCTACCATTGCATAGTCTATAACTTGGGTTAGGTGTTACATGTTTAATATCACTCCACTGTGCAAAGAAACCCATTTAAACTAATCAAAAAGCTATGACACAGGACAGAGGGCTGACATTTTTAGCTTCTTCCATTTAAAATCATTCTGTTATTTATAAATGAAGGCAAACGTCAGGTTGTTTCATGTGCTAGGTCATTATTCTCCCATACACTCTCCAAATCATATTCCAGATAAAAGCTCTAAAATTCTAGCCTCCACACTGACATTACACCTGCATGTGGAATTCTCTGCCTACCTGGTTTGGCAAGTGGTCTAGAACTGAGGACTTGTGTTTTGTTATTTTTGTCTCTGGCAAGACCAATAATTTCTTATATTATTTCTCCTAGCCCTGTAAATTTTGAATAAAATTTCAACATGTTAAATCAAAATATTTTTGTTTGTTCACTTAAAATGCCAGAGCATGTTTTAGAACTTTTGCATAAAAAAAGAAAATGTATATATTACTTAATGGAATAATTATTGTTTTTCCTATATTCCTTTATTTCCCTACTCTCTTAGCCTAAGTACCCTAGAAAACAGAGTCTGAACAAAAACATATGCATGAATGCTTTTTGGTAGAGATGGGGTGGCTATGTGCAAGGGCAGTGAGAGTGAAGGAAAAAGGGAAACAAGACAGGAAAAGGGAGTGGGCATGAATCCAGCTGTCCGTGATTTCACAAGAAAATGCAATCAGTTCTTCAGTCATATGGAATATCTTCAGAAAAGCCTCATGAAATCACTATGTCTGGGAGCTCTTAGTTGGGGATGGGCATGGGGTAGAAATATGAGTAATTTATCTGATGATTGAACTGTCTCTCATAGGTCAAAGTCCATCCCAGGGGGCATGAACTCACCCACATTCCTGCATTGCATTACCCAGACCTTCCATACAGTGAACAAAGAAACCACAGCTTCCACAGCTCTGACCTGGCCAGGTGCTAGGCACAGTGGTCTCTACTTACCATTTTGAGCCTTATGGACCTGTAGTGGTGATGGCAATAGCTGGACTTTATACCCTAGAAATTGTGAGGGTCAAAGCTCGGGTTCTGCAGGACAAGAACAAAGGCAGGAAGTTGAGGTCTAGAGAGTAGGAATTAGAGGAGCCTATTGGGCAGCACATAAACTGGGTCTGTTAAACCACACACCTGTGGTTATTCTCACCTGTGAAAGAATCACTTTTACAGATGGATAGATCTGTAAAGATTATTTAGGAAATATTTCCACTTACAGTTAAGATGGAGTACCAAGGAGAGGATTTACCCTCTCATCTGAAACAATCTCCCCAAAGGACAAAATATGTAAAATAACAGTTTTCAAGACACTAGTCATCAGACAATGGAGGATAATAATACCAGAGAGATAGGAAACAAAACAGGTGAGCTCTATTAATGCTGACACTTACTTCCTTAAGAGAGCTTTTTGGGCCATGGGAGAGAGATCTAGTAGAATTCCAATAGACTTCTTGTGTGGGGAGATGGAGCTAAGAGTGTGGATACAAGTTTGAAGGACTGAGTACCAGAGAGAAGAGAGGAACACAGAGAAAAAGACTCCAGAAATCTGTAAAAGATGCCCCTTGAATTATGTAGCTGAATACTGACTGATACATGTATGCAAAGAGGCTACCCCAAGTTGAGGAAAAAAACCACCTGACAGTAGTAGAAGCAACAGAGTCTAGCACTCATGCAGAAATGGAAGAAGTCCTTGTCACCACCAGCCAGATTAGGTAACCGCATGTTTTTTTTATGTTTTTTTTATTTTTTTTTTAATTTTTATTTTTTTAAATTTCAGCTTATTATGGGGGTACAAAAGTTCAGGTTATATATATTGTCCATGCCCCCTCATTGCCCCCGAGTCAGAGCTTCAAGCATGTCCATTCCCCAGACAGTGCGCATCGTACTCATCATATAGGTATATACCCATCCCCTACCCCCACCCCCCACCTCTGTCCAATACCCAATTGGTGTTATTCCCAAATGTGCACTTAGGTGATGATCAGGGAAACCAATTTGCTGGTGAGTACATGTGGTGCTTATTTTTCCATTCTTGGGATACTTCACTTAATAGAATGGGTTCCAACTCTCTCCAGGAGAACAAAAGAGATTCTATATCACCGTTATTTCTTATAGCTGAGTAATACTCCATGGTATACATATACCACATTTTACTAATACACTCATGAATTGATGGGCATTTGGGTTGTTTCCACATCTTTGCAATTGTGAATTGTGCTGCTATAAATATTTGGGTGCAGGTGTCTTTTTTATAGAATGACTTTTGTTCTTTTGGGTAGATGCCCAATAATGGGATTGCTATACGAATGGTAGGTCTACTTGAATCTGTTTAAGGTATCTCCATATTGCTTTCCACAGGGGTTGCACTAAGAATTGGATAGAGCATACAAAGGAGATTTGCCTGAGTAGTAGGATTATTTAGTACTAGACTAGGCATTGCTCTGATTCTGCCTAACAAATCATAAAAGCAAAACCCAGAGGAAGAAACTGTTTTTAAGTAACTTAACTGCATCATAGGAAAAAGCTCAATAATTTTTACATGAAAACAAAAATACCCTATACTCAATGAAGTAAAAGTCACAATGAGTAGAAAATACATATAGGTATAAAATATTATAGGCTTGCAAAGAAGTTAGAATGAGCAACATAGATGAGAAAAAGGGATCAATTGAAATGGGTCTAGAACCAATATAAACATTAAAATTAGCAAACAAGTGCACTGATACTATTAGTATAGCTAGTTTAAATATGCTTAAAATGTTAAGCAGAGACATAGAAGATACAAAAAAAAGCATCCAATTTGAACTTAAATATAAAAACCCTCATGTGTGAGATGAAAAATACACTGGATGGCCTTAAAGAGTTTAAAAACTGTAAAGGAAATATAAGTGAATTTGAAGACATAGCAATAATGACTATTCAAAATGAAATACTGAGAGAAAAGAGAATAACAATAATTTTAAACAATACAGAGAAAATCAGTGACCTTTGGGATAATTTATGGAATTCTACTAATATGTAATTAGAGTTTCTGAAGAAGATTTCATTATTTAAAGGAAAAAGTGACTCAAAAATTTCTAGAACCTTCAGATACAAAAAGTTCAGTTAATCCCAGTGTAAGAAACATAAAAAAACTATATCAAGGCATGCTATAATCAATTTGTTCAAGATCAATGATAAAGAAAAAAATCTTAAAAGAAACTAGAGAAAAACATTATATACAGAGAAACAAAGATGAAGATGAGAGCAAATTTCTCTAAAATAGCGATAATAAGAACAATGGAAGTGAGAAGTCAGTGGAGGAACATCTTTCAATATTGAAAGAACAAAATATTTTCAAACTATAGTTCTATGCCTATCACAAAGAAAGGTGAAACAAAGACTTTGTTTAACATACATAAGATAAAAGAAATCATTGCAAGCATATGTGCAATACAAGAAATGTTAAAGACAGTTTTTCAAACAGAAGGAAAATGATACCAGATAGAAATATGAATCTACACAATGAATGAAAAGCATTAGAAATAGTAACTTCATGAATAAATATATTTACAATTTTTATTTCTTATTTAAAACTTTATAAATATAATTGCTTAAAAATAATAGCAGTGTATTGTGGGCTTGATAATATACGTAAAAGTAAGATGTATGACAAAGTAGTATAAGGTTCTTACATCATAGGTAAAAGGAATGGCCATAATATCACTTAAAATTAGATGGTAATAATGTAAAGATGTTCACTCAAGACTCAAGAAATCACAGAAATATCAGAACAATCATAGCTAACAAGCAAAGACAGGAGATTAAAGAGAATCATAAAACAACATTTAATTAATTTAAAAAGTGGAAGAAAAGGAGGCAACGGAAATAACAGATAGGAAAAATAGAAAACAAATAAAAAGATAGCAAATTTAAACATAACCATATCAATAATCACATTAAATGTAAATGGCCTAAATACTCCGAGTAAATGGTAGATGTTGTCAGATTGGATAAAAAGGCAAGATCCTCCTATATACTGACTACAGGAAGTATAGTTCAATAAAAAGACACAAAAATAGTTTTAATATTCTCCTTTTAAGGACTGAAGTAGATATACCATGCCAACACTAAAGAAAGCTAGAGTGTCTGTGAGTATCAGATAAAGTAGATTTCTGAGTAATTGTATTATCAGGCACTAATATGTTCACTTAATAATGACAAAAGAGTTAATTCAAAAGAATATAACAATATTTACCTGATAGAATCTGCAAAAGCTACTTGAATGTTAAATAAATTTAGCAAGCCTACAGGATACAAAATCAATATGCAAAAATCTATTTCTCTACACCAGCAATAAATATTCAGAAAATAAAATTAAAAGAACATTATATGTACAGTAACATCAAAAACATATGATATTTAGGTATAAACCCCCCCAAAAGATGTTCAAGACTTCTATACTGAAAACTAAAAAATTGCTGAGAGAAATTAAAGAATACCTAAATAAATGGAGATAAACCATATCCATGGGTTGAAAGACCTCTCTCTCTCCTCTCTCTCTCTCCACACACACACACACATATATAACACACACAAACATACATTAATGCATATATTCAATGCAATACCAATCAATAATGCAAAAGGCTTTTTAAAATGAAAACTGACAATCTGATTCTAAAATTCATAACAAAATGCCAAGAAACTAAAAGCACCAAAATGACTTTGAACAACAACTTGAAGAATTAAAACTACATGGTTTTAGGCCGGGCGTGGTGGCTCACACCTGTAATCCTAGCACTCTGGGAGGCCAAGGCGGGTGGAACGCTCGAGGTCAGGAGTTCGAGACTGGCCTGAGCGAGACCCCATCTCTACTAAAAATAGAAATAAAAATTATCTGGACAACTAAAAACATATATAGAAAAAATTAGCCGAGCATGGTGGCACATGCCTGTAGTCCCAGCTACTCGGGAGGCTGAGGCAGTAGGATTGCTTATGCCCAGGAGTTTGAGGTTGCTGTGAGCTAGGCTGACGCCACGGTACTCACTCTAGCCCGGGCAACAAAGTGAGACTCTGTCTTAAAAAAAAAAAAAAAAACAACTACATGGTTTTAAGATTTATAATATAGCTATAGCAATAAAAATATTTGGTATTGGTATAAATATAGGTAAATGAATTGATGAAATATAATAAATAATGTAGAAATAGACCCATACATATATGACCACTGATTTTGACAATGGTTAAGAGGCAATTCAATGCAGAAAAGATAGTATTTTTTAACAATATTGCTTAAATAATTAGGTACCTATATGCAAAAAGAAGAAAGTACTTTGATCTTTACCTTGTACCATAGAAAGTTAGTACACAATGGCTCATAGCCCAAAGTGTAAAACCTAAAATTATAAAACTTCTAGAAGTAAACATAAGAGAAAATATTTATGACCTTGAGTTAGGCAACATCTTTAGGTTTTTAGATATGGCATGAAAAACATGTTCCATAAATAAATTGGACTTCATCAAAATTAAAATCTGTTCAAGGAAACAGTTAAGAGAATGTAAAAATGAGCTATGGAATAGAGAAAATATCTTCAAATTACATATATGACAGAGGATTTGTATTCTGCATTTATTAAGAGCCCTCAAATTTAATAGTAAGAGAAAAAAACAGTCAAAAGAAAATTGGGGCAACAGATTAGAACATACATTTCACCACAGAAGATATGTGTATGGCAAATAAGTTTTTGAAAAGATGCTCAACATAATTAATTAATAGAGAAATGAAGTTAAAACCACAATGAGATATCTGTTAGACTAGGTACAATTAAAAAGATTGACCATAAAAAATGTTGGCAATGAAGTAGAGGGACTGGATATCCCATAAACTCCTGATGGCAATGTAAAATGATACAACTTCTTCTAGGGGGTTTGACAGTTTCTTAAAATTAACATACACTTACAATATGATCCCGTCTCTACATTCCTTAGTATTTTCTCAAGATAAATGAAAGCATATGTCCATATAAAGATTTATATACAAATACCAATAGCAATTTTATTTGTAGTATCAAAAACTGGAAATAACCAAATGTCCACCAATAGGTGAATGGATTAGCAAACTGTGGTATGTCCATTTAATGGAATACTTTTCAGCAATAGGAAGGAATGAATTCTGAGAGATAGAATCCAAATAAGACAGAATATATACTGTGCAATTCCAGTTCTATAAAATTCTAGAATGTGCAACTGATCTATAGTGACATAAAACATATTAGTGGTTGCCTGGAGTTGGGAGAGGGGTAGGAAAAGCTGGGTGGGAATGATCACAAGGACACTTTGAGATTTATGCACATATTCATTAACTTGATTGTGGTGATGGCTCATGATATGTACACATGTCCAAATTAATCAAATTGCAAACTTTAAATATGTGTAGCATATTGTATGCTATTAAAAAAACAAAAGATCTGGAGAACAAACATCTCCCAGGAAGTTACAGAAAGAACTGGTAAATTCATATTTGTTTGAAAACAAAATAGATTATTAGAGCTAGTGTAGTGCATATATGTGATCTACAATACTTTAATGTCCTGTCCTACTTTTTCCAAAATCAAAGCAGCACAACTGCAGTTATTACTCGTGTGGTGTGTGAAAAACTTGGAGTCCAAATGCTGATGGGGGTCCCATAGCCATAGTTACAACATTTCCTATTGGGGACCTCTTAACCACAACAGATGTGGGATGAGAGTTCATAGAGTACTGTACTTACAGTAACCCTCAATTCACCTAGTATTTGGAGTTTCTTAAGTTTTAGCCTGTGTTAGAAGCACCTGGACTTATTAAACACAGATTGCTGGGCCTCATCCCCAGAGTTCCTGGTTGAGTAGGTCTTGGCTGAAAAATCCAAGTATCTAGGAGGCTTACAGGTGATGCTGATGTTGCTGGAAGAGGGAACATGTTTTGAAAACCACTAAGATAAATGCCAGAAATTGAAACGAAGAAGCCGTTTGTGCAGTTGGATTTTAATTATTCACCTAGGTTTGGATTTAAATATGCCCAAGTAGCAGAAAGCAAGCTAGCATCTGAGTGGCCCAGTGGAATCACCCCTGCCAGATGTTTATCTCTTCCTTCCCATGTCTTGGTTCTACTCAGCTTAATGTGAGCCTATTTTTATGTGTAGGAGTCACAACTCTTGTTCGCTTTTTAGTTCTAAAATGTTTAATGACAGTCAAAGATAGTTCTGTTTACATCTGAATCCTCACAGAATGAATGCAGACCACCGTTCATTTACAAGTTCAATAAAGTACTGTTAAAGTGCCTACTCTGTGTCACACCCTGCTTTAGGAGGCCTTGGGGACTGGATTGTAAGCAAGTCAGGCATGGTATTTACCTCTAGGAATTTTCTGTCCATTGAGAAAATTGCCATTTTACCAATAATCACTCAAGTAAAAAAGCCCAATTGTGACAAGAGTATAGGAGAGCTATAAATATTATTGATCAGCACAAGTATAATGTTTACATTTTTGAAGAAAAAATATACACTTCTATTACAGTCATAATGACATTTAGTCAACAACAGACCTCATGTACAAGATGATAATATTGTATTTTTACTGTACCTTTTCTATGTTTAGATACATAAATACTTAACCATTGTGCTACAGTTGACTACAGTATTTGTACAGTAATATGTTGTACAGATTTGTAGCCTAGGAGCCATAGGCTATACCATATAGTCTAGGTGTGTAGTAGGCTATACCATGTAGGTTTCCGTGAGCATACTCTATATTGTTTGCACAAGGCTGAATTGACCTAACAATGTCTTCTCAGAACATATCCCCTTCATTAAGTGAGGCATGACTGTAATAGATTGGACACAGGTATGTGCATCCAATTTCAATGACAATTTCTGATGTAATTTTCACAAGGCAATTCTGATAGACAATTCTAATGAGTACACCACTGTTTCCAATTTAAGCTTTCACTACTTTTGATTTTATCTCTGAATTTGTTTCCTCTTTCTCTTGTAAGTTATTTTACTTCTACTTTTGTTACTTTCCCATTTAAAAAAAATCATGGTGTCAGTTTATTCAATGTTTATCTTTTCTTAGTCTGATTTCATCTCAACTGAAATAGACCTCTTGCCTAATTTATTATAGTACCTTTGAATTCTAAACTTCATTAAATTACCATTTCCTTTACAAGACAAGTGCTTCATATAAGACCTTAAAGTGATTGTTCAATAAACGCATTTCTTCTGTTTTCCAAATGTCCTTTCCTTTATTCCTTCATGCACAGTAAGATTATAACATTTCTGAATGATAAAACTCAAAATTTTCTTGAAACTTGAAATTTATGTGTACCACAATGTTTGCACAGCAAATAGCTTTCACCTAAATACCATTTTCAGAGAGAGTATGTTTCTTTTCACAACTCTTCTGATTTTCATTAAAAGTTTTCCTGTACTGCAATTTTCACACTGAAAGGATGTTTCTGATTTCTTTGTGAGGGTTAGCGTGTAAGTGATGATGAGTAGAGAAATCAAAGTTGTACTGAAAGGTAGGTGGAGCACAATTAGCTAACAGTTCTTTTTCTCTTTTCTTGTGTCTTGGTACATATAGAACATTACAGCCTGAGAGCTGAGAAGGCCAAAATCTCAATATTCACAACTGTGATAAAACACTGGCAGAAGTTTAAGGGTTGGCTCCATCACCAGCTAAGTGACTCACCTGCTCACTGATAGTGCTTGAGTTTCAAATTTGTAGTAGAGAAAAATTTTATTATAATGCCAAGTTATGAATGCCAGAGTTGCCTAAAAATTGTTCATTCCAAGTTTCAGTACTCATAAATTTTTTTTCAACAAATCAAGATTGTAGCTAGTTATTGTCTGTCTCTAGGTGAATATCAATTTTTTACCATTCTTACTCTTTAATTTATAATAAGCTATAAGAAATCATGGGCCTAAAGATCCTGCAACATTACTTACTACTTGTTCATTACTTCTCTGTTAAATATTATACCATCTTAGATCTTCATCCCATTCATTCACTTAAGCATTTTTTTTTAAATCTACCACAGTCTTAGCATCAATTTTGCCTACCTCTTGGTAAGTAACATGATAGGCTCTATTCACTTAAGTAGCCCACAGTTGAATTGGGGAGAAAGAAACATAAAAAGACCATTGCAATAAAATGTGAAGAGTGTTGTATCACAGGGAAGCCAAGAAAACTAAAAAACAAGGAGGACACATCAAGTTTTCCTCTCGTTTAGGCTCCTACCATGACAAATTTTAATCCAGTAATTTTCCCTATTGATTTTGTTCAAATTCTGAACATGGGCTGTAAGAGAACATCTGTAATATGTCAACTTAATAAGAACCACCCAGCATCTGTTGCTTGAGACCCCACTATAAGCAGATCTTTCACCTACCTGTTCCAGTTTAAGTTATTATGGTTCCTATTGGGGCATCCATGGGAAAATTACTTAGATATGACAGACTTGAGATAGAATCTGGTTGTGGGAAAAGTGTCTGTTTTAGATAAAAAATTTCACAGTAAATAAATAGTTGCTAGGTGATTACAGTGTGATTCATATTCTGCAAATGATATGGCAGTAAAAAAATTAGAAGTTAGTTTATTTAAAGTGTTTTCTTATTTTCTCTAATGATACTAAATTGGGAACTTCCAATACTGTAGTGCAAACTTAAATCAAAACACATTGATCATTAAAGTCTGCAGTAGGGAGCTACTAATATCTTAATAAGTTCCTGCTTAAAACACAGCGGGATTTTATGCACTGAGATTTGAGGTGGTTTCCCCACCACTTCCATTGCCTTACATTGTAACAAGAAGAATAAATTAAAAACCATATTAAGTCAAATCCCAATGAGTTGCATGGTTCCAAAGAGGGTGAGAGAGTAATATAGGTAAGAGGAACATCTGTCAATTAAAACTTATTTTCTATTTTCTAACTAGTGATATGCTCCTGTATCATATTTCTTTGTGCTGGTACACTCAGTTTACTGTTCTATACTTGGTAGATGTTCAGTGAATATTTGGCAATGATTATAAAAATAATGAAGATGAAGTTATTTTATTTTTTAATTAACTTGAATTCTGGAAAGTTTTTGTAATAAAAGCAAATTGTAATTTTCCCCCCTATTTTATTCTTTGTTCTTTAGGACATTTCATAAGCATGGCTTGCCTATTCAGGATGACAATATATATTATTCTCAAAAGGCAAGAATTTTTTTGATCCTTTGAGTCATATTAATTTGAAATAAACATGTCTTCAAAATTCTAATTTAATGTTCCCAGAAAATCTTGCTATTATGGAATTCACTTTCATATGTTCCTGTGAGAGTCAAGAGAGAGATTTGAATTTCTACTTGATTTCTTGCTTCTATTCAATTTCCTACCCAATATGTCAAATTGATCTCTCATTTGCAGCTTTTGCAAAAAGACATGATAGCTCCACTTGCAGAAGGGAAAGCACTGTATTTATAACTGTCAGTATTTTTATGGCAACAGGCTGATGGATCAACAAAAGATAATATGTATGGAGCCAATTGCATATTTACAGCTATGATTTAATTTTTCTTAAGAGTAATATGTAACTTTCCTTTTATGCATGTTTAACTGCCAATAACTTGGACTACTTTGTTAGCTTTGGATTGTCATTTATTATAGTATTGTGTCTTATTTTTATTCTGTGAAAGCAGAAAACATTTATTTTAAAAAATATGATGACTATAAAAGGAAGTGAGACTGGATGAAATTTATTGTTAAAATTAAGTGCTAAACGTCAACCTTCTTAAAGCAGAGGAGAAAATTTACATTAGTTTCTAATTATGTTTTGTCGGCAAATTAAAAAATACAAAGACAGTCTAAAATTAGAATAAGTCTACAAATGAATCAAAATTGCTTTTGAAATGCCTTCTCTTTGCCAGATGTTCATAATACTTATTTTTCTTCTGTATAAAATGTCACCAATTCTATGTAGCTTTCCTGCTTGGCTCAAAATGAACTGGAAATATTTCATCTGCTGTATTTTTTTCATATCCACCTCAGTTGTATCTCTTCATTTTGCATTTTATAATTTTTTATACTCTCTCTCTTAATAATCCATTCCTTTTTAGTCTAGGTGTATACATCCTTCCGGCAGTGTTGAATATACATTGTAGTATCAGACTGAAAACTGCTGTTACAGCAGGTAATAATCCATTTGCCCCAGCAGCAAATAAGAGCAAAAAGAGGATAAATATTCTTATTGATCAGAAATTATACTAGTAACTAACATTATTAGATGAGTAAAGATAAAATCTTTAATAATTTTTATTAATCTTTCCATTTCAGAGCAAGTGTGATTAAAGCAGGAATATTAAAGATAAAATCTGTTTTGTTTGATCATTTTTATTGCTAATTAATAAACCCCATGGCATTCAAAAGGAATATGGTGAATAAAAATGAAAAATTAAGCTACATTCCTGACTGTGCTTGACTGAGAACAGGTCAACTCAGTTATCTTCAGATGGGTTAAATGTAAGCCTCTAGGGTTTTCTGAAGCTCAAAAGTAATAATTTCTTCAACAGTTTTTTTAATGGTAAAAGGATATAAAATTGATATACAAGGGTATAATGATGCTTTATTTCAGGCTTCTGCATAGTTAGTATCATTTTTAATTAAAGCTATATTTAATTAGAATTTGATAGCTGCCATGAGGATGGGCATCATTTTCTTCATGTGTGTATATGACCATATGTTTTGAATCAGTATTTCAGTCTCACCTAACAGTTATCACGTGAGAACAAAGAACAAAAAACGTGATTTCTGTATCTTTCCATTGAGAATTATGGAAAAGAAAGGTCAATAAACACAGCAAAACACAGTTCTTTGAGACAAATACTGTAGTATTGTCAGCACAACATAAAATATTAAAGGATTTCTGCACCAAGAACTATAATGGCCATTATGTTCTCAAATTAAGCCACAAAATGCCAGATATGTCATTTCAGTTGGGCTGTGTAGGAGTAAAGCATTAAATACACCAGGAAACATTATGAAACTATATTCTTATAGCTAAGTTAAAGTTATGCAAGAAACATCCATAAAAATTTTATTCCTAAAACTCCAGTAACAACTCCCTATCTTTTTTATATTTTCCATAGTTTTTTTTTTCATATCTTTAAATAGTTTTTCTTGTAATGTGTGTCATGGTTAGTTATTTTGTAACGCATGTCAGTTTTGACATTTCACTGGAGGTATATGCATTCTACCTCCATCCCATCTTTCACTTTCCTGAAATCATAGGCATGGTACATTAGCAGAAACAAATTTTGCTTCCTTTGGATCTTCTCTTCAACACTCTGGACATAGAATTCTTTTTAAACATTGATTTATCTTCTATAGATGAGTATAACATAAGCATAAGGCAAGCCATCATTTGAAATTTGTATATTGATATAAATAATCTATTCATAGATCGGCTAATTATATCAGTCCAAATAAAAAGAAAATTTATCCATATTTGGACTTGTCATTGGCAAATAAATGTAAGAGGCTGACCAAGATATAATTTAATTCTTTTGGGACTGCTATTTAAGGAAAACAAAACAAAAATGTTACAGTTTCACCAGTTCTCTTATTTATTTCTCTGTGGGCACATAAATAATAAAAACAATGTAACCCATAGGGATAAATTCATGTACCCCTGCCTAACTTCTTCCTCTTTGATTAGGGGTAAATGTACTAAATAGTACATTTTTCATATAAATTTGCCAGCATTTCTAAAATTTACAGGAGAAATTTTCACTAGTATTATTATGAAAAATTCCAACTTGGTATAATACAATCTACATAATAAAAAATCAGGCCTATGGGAAAAACCAAAAGTAAACAAAATTGATTCAAAAAATCTTCCACCTTTGATGGAATAGCTTGTATCACACAAACCCTCTAGTCAAAAACTATTATAAAATCTCCATTAAAAATTTTTAGCTTATTTAGGCATTAGAGAGCAACTGAGGCAGCCAGGGTTGGAGATTCAGATTCCAAAGAGAGGAAAACCCATTTAAGGGAGCTACACTTTCTTAGTGGCTTTTTCCCATCGAAGCATTTGCCATGATTTGCCATGTCATGGTTTGGGGCACAAAATCTAAGCAAATTGTGTCTTGCCAGAATTTTTGTGAAACCCTTGGGATGAGGAGACAAAAATATAATGACTACCAAGGCAGGCCAACTTAAAGTACCAAGATCTCAGAGAAAATAGATTTGTAGAGAAATAAGGCCAAATTTTTTATCTTAAGGCATCTGTGAAGCATCAACCTGCTAGGGCATAAGACACTGAGAAACTAAGAAAAAAGCAGGCAAAAGGGCTATAGAAAACTTTTAGCAGTCTCATAACACTGAAGAAACACAAATTGGAAATTAGAGCCTCCCAAGGAAGAGGGGCTATGGTGACACTTCACATCTTACTGCAAAGTGAAAATATTGCAGCCTTTAAAATGCCTTAATCCTGTTCTTATGCTATATTAATTCCTGATCAGACCAAGGGAATCTTCCCCTATTCTAACTACTGGCTAATCTAATTATATCTTCTTTGAGGAAAATAATATCATCCTTGGCAGTTGTTTATATATGATATTTAACATTCAATAAAAAACTTACTAAGTCTATAAAAGAACAGTACCAATGACCAAAAGACAAGAGAAGAAATAGGTACTAGAAACTGACCTATAGATAGTATCTTGGAATTATATAACAGACTTCAAAATAATTGTAATTAATATAAAACAGATAACAAGAATTTTAGAAAAGTATGGAAATATATAAAAAGAATTGAATGAGAGTTCTAGAATTGAAGGATAAAATAACTAAAATTCAGTACTTGGTTGGTAAAATTAACAGCAAATTAGATATAAGAAAACAGAAACTTAGTGAACTGGAAGGTAAGTCCATAGAAATTAATCAGACTAAAATAGAAAGATGGAAAAAAATAAAAGAAAGTACAGAAAAGAGATTAGAGACATAAGGGACATTAAAAATGGTGTAACATATGGGTAAAACAGAAAGAGAGGAGAGGGAGAATAGGAAATAGTAGTTGAAGAGATGCTGGCAAACATTTTCCAAAGTCAAGGAAAGACATTGAAACACAGATTTTCAAAGGACTACTACTCCAAATTATAAATACTGAAATACCTCATCTAGGCACATTGTACTAAAACTGATAAGAAAATAAAAATGATGGAAAATTTTAAAACCAACTAGAGTTAAAAAAAAAAACCAGTATTGAATTTTCTAACTAGCATAAAGGACTCTCATTCTTTCATTTTTTTGCATCCTCATAATGATAAAACTTAATTATTCAGCTCATCCCATCATACCTCATACTAGGAACTTGAAACACATACCGACAACAACAAAATAATACTCAGGTCTGGGCAATTTGAACGAAAGAGAATCATGTTTCTTTTAAAATAATCTTGAAGACATCTAATTCATTTCCCCTTTTCTAATATGAACTCTTTTTCCATTTGTAATTTTACATTAGAAATTAGAGAATGACTCCTGTATCTTTATTAATTGCAAATTTTAATCTTTTGTACCATCTCTTTACTCCAACTAAATGTGGAGCTCTTCAGACCCTCTTGCAAATACATCCTCCAATAACCCAACTAATACACAAACCTTGACATTCTCAAATCCACAGTGACTATGAAATTTGGACCTTTCTGTTTAGATCATACCTCCATTACAAAATATTTATAATGATGCAAGAAATAATTATTTTACATTTAGGGAGATAGAACTATAACTTTTTAAAGGGAGAACATCCTTAATGAATGATACAATGGCTCATCATCCTGATCTTTTTTTAAATCAAATTTAAAAGAGCACAACAAAGAATTTTCATTTTCTTTGGATTTATATTTTGCTCATTTTTCACTGGAGTAGATACTCATCTAAATAAGAAGGGACAAAATAACAATAAAGTCAATCTGAGGAACAATGATTGGTAGAAGAAAAACAAAAAGGCAGTAGAGCAAGTAACTTAGAAACTTATGATGATAAAAGTAGAAAAGAGAAGAAGAGGCATAAAGAAGAGCTACTCAGCAACATAAGAAAGCACTCTAGATCAGAGGGAAAAGGTCAGATTTATGCACTCAGATTCAACAAATATTTTTGAGCTTCTATTATGGGCCTTCCTGTGTACCAGGGCTCTAAACAAAATGGGAAAAGCCTCTGATTTCCAGGGACATATATTCTAGTGGTGGTATATCAGTTAAGATTAAGTTAGTTGCATGTAAAAAATTTTTTAAAGAATAAAAAACTATTTTTCTCTAATATAAAACTCAACATAACCCAATGCTGGTAAGTTGATTCTATAATCATCACATTCATTCTCCATCTATATTTTTTCTCTGCCATCACATGGTAAATGCCTTCCTTCCTCAAGGTAATTCACCATTTCAAATAGCTACTGGGGCACCAGCCTTCACATCCTTTACTGAACAGCTAGAAGGGGAAGGGGAAGAAAGCAGAAGGGAACTATTATTCCTTAAGGAATCTTTCTTGTCATCTCTCTCTAAAATTTCCTTTTATAACTCATTGGCCAGAAACTGGTTATATGGAAATGAAACAAGGAAGATTGTCAAATAAAATATTTTTTATCAGATATATTATTGCTCCAAATAATACTGAGTTGTTCCTAAAATGGAAAGGGAGAATGGATATTACATAGGGATCCAGTTGGCTCTGTCATGGGTAGAAACATGTGAACATGGTTATTTAAATAAATTATTTGCTTTTTATGTTCTTCAGGCCATGAATATATTTATAATGATGAGGAAAACAATAAAGATGCTCAGATTGGCTGAGAATCTATTTTTTTCCTAGCTGGTCCTATTTGTGATTATTCATCTAAATCCACTTTTATTCTTACAAAAAGTATACTTTTCAAATGGGACTGGGAAAATTTTTTAAACCTTAAATTTGACTCATTTGCAGACCTGTTTGAAGATGTTGATTTTGGAAATTTAAGACTAATGAGCTACTCAACAATATAAGACTATTCACAAATAAAAATAATATATGCATGTTCTTAATAGTTTAAGATTCAGAGAGTTAGCTTGAGACACTGTCAACCCGACCCTATTTCCAGTTACTTATATTAGAGACCTATCTAAGTAAGTTCCAAAAGCATCTTAAAGTTTCAACTCCATTATTTTTTGTTGTGGTTAATTACTGGTAGTAGAAGAACTGAGTTTCTCTTTTATGTACTATTTTTGTAAAGTTAAGCTCTGTTAGAGTGTTAATAAGGAATATGCTGATTACCTTCTAGCTCCTCCTTCCCTCTCCTATACTATTTGAAAATAAACCAATAGTTAATTTTTTAAAATAATTTTCTTTATTCAATCAATTTCCTAGTACAAGAGCTTTACAGTTTGCAACATGCTTTCCTATGTAGTATCTCACTTTATTCTCACAACCATCCTGCAAAGTAGGCATTTGCCATTATTATTCCAGTTTTATAGGTAACTGAGGCTCTGAGGAGTGAAATAAATTGCTCAAGGCACTTGATTTGCAAATAACAAAATCTGGACTAATTTTCAAAATTCACTCTAATTGTTGCCCCTCTTACCTATCCATAAAGGATAAACTCTTTTTCAGTTAAAATCATTTTTCTATCTTGCTGTTGGCAATATAAAGGACAAAGGAAATTCTTCCATGTTGCTTCTGCTCTTCTCCCTTTTATTTACATTCATACTCACTGTCATAACCCTCCCTCTTTTTCCTCTCCAGAACAATTTGTTTTGTAGCTATCCCTTAATTAATGCTCATTCTTTACCCATTGGTATAAAGAGTAGGAATGAAATATCAAAACTTGCTTTGTAATTGTGGATTCACTCCTGCTGTGAGGTGCAATGGCAGGAATAAAATTTCAATTAAGCAATTACCTAAGAGTGCCACGGAAAGCCTTGAGTACAACCGTTCCTCTCCATGATTTTTGCAGCCCTCGGTGGCCATATGTTGAATTTCCATTTTTCATGATTTCCTCTCAGGCAGAAATCTTCACATATTGACGTGTGTGTAATGGAAGAACACCACATGAGGCCCGGTTTTGCATTCATCCAAGCCCACTTGCTTTAATGTCTGTGACAAGAGTAGAATAGGGACCAGCAAGAGGCCCCACATTTTCAATGCCTCGTCAAAGCCTGGCTGTTTCTGGTCCTGTGATAATATGGAAATGGCCCCCTTCTTACTGTGCAAACCAAGCTCACATGTGGATTAGCCCTTTGACATCAAGCCTGTTTCTTTGCTCTTATTGTTAGTACTTGTAAACCAGATCCTGTGTAGAGCACAGACACTCGTGTTTCCAACTGAGAAGACTGACTTAGGAGAGCCTAAGAGAGGAGAAACATCAAAGCTCATGAGAATCGGGTCCCCTTCATAATGCCAATCAAGCCAAGCTTGATCTTGTTGTCCTGCCTTTTAACTAACAGACTTCAGTTTCCATCAAGTTGCTGAGCACCAATTATCACTATATCACTCAAGGCACTTGGAATCAGTCTATCCACTGGAATTAATTTAAAGTAACAATATAGTCTATAGATATTTCTTAGTTTTTTTCCAAGTGACTTCCCTCCAAGTTTATAAAGTATATATTTAAAAAGACAAACACCACAGGTACTCAATACTAAACTGAAACTAATCGATCAACACTTATTTACCCATATGGAAGTGAGACTCAACAGAAATCAAGTAGGTGGGGGGGATGGGTAAATTCACACCAAGGGGTACAGTGCACACTATCTGGGTGAAGGGCACTCATAACTTTGACTCAAACTGTACAAAAGCAAATTATATAACCAAAATGTGTGTACCCCATAATATTCTGAAATAAAAATAAAACTCTAATAGTTGTAAAGGTGAATATAATGCTATAATACTAATGTAATATAATACTACTAATAATACATTTGCTTTGCAGTGTGACTTAAATTCATTTACAGATTATAACTGGTTTTAAATCTTAAGTGTAGATTTTCTACACAACCAATGATATTTGAGTAAAGATACTAAGTTTTATCAAAGAGATACAGTAATTTCATTTTTTCCTTCTGTATTACTAACCATATTGTTTAAGAAACAGAAACATGTAAAGGTAATACTACTCTTTTATATTATTCTTTTATAAAAGGGGATCTAGGATTCTAAAGCAGGTGTACTCAGGAGGAATTTATTTTTAAACATTGATACTATTGGAAATATACTGCAGAACTTAAAAAAATTTATAAAGAGAATTGCAGATAGTCCTTGATTTTAAAGAAACATGAAAAAAAAGTATTAATTGAATCTTCTTCAATTGCTATCCCTAACGCTTGAGCCTGCCAAAGTAAACATAGACCACATTCCTCTTTGCAAGCATGGCATTTTGATGGCTCTCTGTAGGACCAAGTCCACACTTCTTACTGTTGCATTCTAAACCCTGATGGTCTGATCTGTGCCTTACTTAACCTCTCCATCCCCATTTTCTCACTGGAAGTTTGAGTTACAACAGTTTACGGTAATTTCCTGAATAGTTTTAGCATCTGCACCATTTTTTTTTTCTGAATTCTGTCAGCCTACAAGGATCATTCGCTGTTATGATCATTCACTGTTATCATTCATTGTTGAATTATATTCCCCAAAACAGATATATTGAAGTCATAACCCCCAGTACTCCAGAATGCAACATTATTTGAAAATGGGGTCATTGCAGATATAATTAGTTAAGATGAGATCATACTAGAGCAGGGTAGGCTCTTAATCCAGTTTAATTGGTGTGTTTATAAGAAGAAAGCCACATGAAGACACAAATACACATGAGGAAATGCCATACAGAGATTAAGATACAGATTGATGAGATGCATCTCCAAGAATTGTCAACTGTCATCAAAAGCTAGGAGGGAGACATGGAACAGCCTCTTATATAAGTCTTATACTGTGAATTCCTAAATTATTTTTGTTTAGGCAAATTCATTCTCTCTATAGCTTCTCCTGTTTCCTGTAAGGAAAGACTAAAACTAAGGAACTACTTGGATAGCAATGTTTAACAGCACTAGAGCAACTCAGCACAGAAGTTCTAACTGGTATAAAAACTGAACTAGCAAAATTGATCTACAATTTCTCTATTGTCAAATCCTGATGTTTACTTCAAGAAAATCATGAAAACGGAGAAAAAAAATCTTGATGAAGACAATATATTGACATAAATTTTCATATTGCCTTTATTTTTTAATTACAAAAGTTCAAAAAAGTTAAAATTCAGATGTTATAGGAATGAATAATATAGAAAGTAAAAGTCCTCCATAATCCCACCTCTATCGTTGCTGACTGTATAGCCCTTCAGCATTTTTTCTATACATATACTAATAGTGTTAGTGTCTTATTTTTACAGAAAAATGTCATAAAATGAATAGTGTTCTAAAATTTGACTTTTTCATTTAATAATAATCTTGAGCACCTTTTCTTGCTGCTACATTTAGCTTTATCTTTTTAGGTTTAGTGGCTTTATGCTACTTCGCTTAATGGGTCTATCAACATTTTTATCCAATAATAGAAGTTTGAGTTTTTATCTATCAAAACAAAGCAGAAGTGAATATCCTTGCACATATACATTGCCATACTTTGACATTTATTTCAGTAGAAAAAATATCTAGAAGTATTGTATATCAAAGGATATGATCATTTTAGATTTAATAAATATTTCTGAAGTATTCTTTAATTACTATTTCAATGGATATAACAAAAGCAGTAGAAACTTTCTTTTCCTGTTCCTTAAGAGTTTTGATTTTACTTGTTTAAATTATATAAATTGATGTGGGCCTATATAATAGTAAGCCTTCCCATTCAAGGACATGATACTTCTCACCATTTGTTCAGACTGTCTTTCATGTGTTTTAGGCAAGTTTGATCTATAGAATTCTTGCACACAAATTTGCATAGTATGATACAATCTACATTCACAGAATATTGTCATTAATTGCTAAACTCTAAACTTTTGATGTATATTTTGTTTTAAACTTTGTTTACATGTTTTGCTTATCAGATGAGTTCTTTTTGCATATTAATATTCAATATATTAATGTAATTTCTCTAAGGACAATAAAGTCTTTCATGCTTACCCTTGTGTTCTCAGCACAAAATATGATGTTTCGTACATATCAAGGGCTCAGTACATTTTCATTGAATAAATTGATGAAAACTAGTTATCCTTATTTATGAATAAAGAAAACAAAGAGACATTAAATGTCTTAAAAAGGAGGTAGGCCACATTTCTCACTGATGTGTCACAATTACTCTTATCTTCATCACGCTGCATATGTTTATATGAAACATAAAGGAATTATAAAGTAGACTCTATTTTTCAGTTGTGGACAGAGAGACATCTAGCCCTTTGAAGGCCTTCCTCTTTCCCCTCCAATTCTCCTCTCCCTTTTTCTGTACACAAGTACAACTCAAGTTGAAAATGTGAAGTTATACAAAGATTTGTTTAGAAAGCAAAGCATTTCAATAAAAGATTTTTCTGAACTAAGAATCTAAGTACAATTTTTATGAACCCCCACCACTAAAGATCAGATAATATTATTCATGTTGCAATTTGAAAGTGAAGTGGGAGGAAAATCAGACCGACTCTGCCACTGCATAAATCACCCCCCGGGGAGTGAGGAAAGCATTCCGAGAATAAGAAATGGGAAATTCGTGACTCTTCTTGGCTAACAGTTCAGTCTAGAGTGAACTGCAATCATGATTTTCCAATAACAGCCTGTCACGAAACCAAGGTAAATTTCAATTCAAAATACTGCTTTTATTGTATTCAAAATGATTTGTTTTGCAAGAGGCACAGTTTACTGAATTGATGAAATTCGTTACTGAAAATAGCATTTTATGCAAATAGTTAAGAGCTGGTTAGTTGGATCTCACTATTGCGGGCTAACGGGGAACTATAATGTACAGCCCATAACTGATTCTAATGGGAGGAAGAATATATCAAGTCCTCTGGCAAAAAACCAGCACCTTCTCCTTGAAGAAACAAATACAGTTGATGCTCAAACAACATGGGTTTGGACTGCATGGTTCCACTCATATGTGGATTTTTTTCAACCAAGTGGTAGATTCAAAACCTGAGTATATGGAGGGCTGACTTTTCCTATATGCTATTTCTGCAGAGCCACCTGCCAGGGAGGCTTGAGTATGCCCGGATTTTAGTACACGAGAGGATCCTGGAATCAATCCCTCCTTGTGCAGAAGGACCACTGTACAGGGATGCTCCTAGAGGTATCTCAATCTCTCCTTTCCTTCCTGCCATGTGTGTTTGAGTATGGAACAGCTTGGAAAATTAAACTAAGGATCAAATAGCTTAGCTATAATCAATGGTAATCAATGGGCTCCCTAGGATTGAGATGGCAGTGGCTGCAAGATATGTAAACTGGGAAGCCTTAATGTTCTGCTAGAGCAATGAGCAGTGGTCTCAATTGGAAGAATTAACACTCTTATTTATGAATGCTAACTCTCATAGATAACTCCTTGCCCTAGTACGTTTGTCAATACCTGGAGAAATTTTTGGTTGTCACAGTAGGTATGGTAGGGAGCAGTTACTACCAGCATCTAGTGGGCTGCTAAACATCCCACAATCACAAGACAATCCCCCCACCCCCCAAACGGGTAATTATCCAGCCCAAAATGTCAACAGTGCTACTATGTTAGGTGAATGAACAAAATATAAATATATCTTTGTAATATCACTTATGATTCAGGGTGCAATGATTAAGGAAAAGATAAAAATGATTTGAAATAAGTGTTAAATGTTTAAGATTATACCTTTAAATTTCTTTAAATGACATTTATAATGAATGGTAAATTAATGTTGATTAATGTGGTTTAAATAAATAATTAAATATATTTTTGGGAATGTGTGGTAACTATTCAGCATTATTAATTTGTGGAGTTTTGAGCAGAATTTAGCGCGTGTGTGTCAGACAAATTATGTAGCTCTTCGTTCAGACTCTTCAGCCAAAGTACGACTGGACACCTCATGGCAAATTCCCAGAATGGCAGATTTTGCTATTTAGAATAGATGCATAAATTCCTTTGACAAGTGAGTGTCCTAAACAGATTGGGCCCTGAAATCTCAGTTTTCCAGAAACTTTCTATAGAACATTGTCCCAGCTGATTCTTCACTACATAAAATGTTATGACTCCAGTTTTGGGCATTGTAGTTGAAATCAACATGGTTTCCCTGGTCACCGCTGTCTGGATCAGAGATGGCTAATTAACCATAAGCATACTATAACCAAAATATTAAAGGTGACAGTTTGCACAATAGACTTAGTAGTGGTAGCTTTATGTTTCCATCTGATGAAAAGTTTGTGATTTTTATTTCATTCCAGAATACATGGAATTGTGATTTAGAGTTCATAATTCAATGAGCTCATTTCATGTGCTTTTGATAGATTATTTTATATCCTACTTCTAACTTTTAAAGATTTTCCTTCATTTTATTCTCATGCTTACATGTAGGCTGAGCAGGAAAGAGAGAGGAACAACACGTCCTTGAGAAGACCGGCAAGAACTCTGCCCAACTGAGGCCTTTCGTGGATGCAATGGAAGCCACTAACTCATCAAATTCTTTTTTGTAGGAAGGATAAACTCCAAGTAAAGGGAATGTTTCTTAGTCTTAGAGAATTGTCTCTGGCTATGATAAGCTATTTCTAAAGTCATTTATGTATCCTGGAAATTCTGAGATCTTTGTCAATCTGCAGATGATCAGACAAATTTCCATCCATCCTCTCTCATGTTTCTGCGTATTCTTTCAATGATGCTTAATCACCGAGGGTGTAAATCTCCTTCTTGCAACCCTCGGAGGCTCACTTTTCATCCGTTAAATCTGTGGAATGGAATTTGACGACTGGAACCAATATAAGTCCTTTTCCCTGTGTTACACAACCCTAGAACTAAACATATTTTCTTTATTCATCTTAAAAATTCTGTGGTTAAGCATACTTGCCCAGTCATACTTTAAATAATACTGAGAATAAGCAAAAATTATTGGTTATTTGGCTCAGAAAAAACTTATTCCTCATAGATAATGGTGTTAACTAAAACAGTTTACTGATTAAGACTCATAGCTTGCTCATCAAGACTTGCTTAAAGAACCTTCTCTCACTTTTACTTTGCTGTGACCATCAACTCAAAGCTACTGTATCATAAACTGCCCAATCATAGTTGTTTTCTTATCTTTAAGGATGAAAATTAAAATGATCCAACTAAGATTCCAAACTCCACATTTCCCTTAATGTTTCCCTTCTGAGACACATCTAAGACTCTGTCAAGGTAAAGTTCCCCTTTGCTATAGTAGGTATAATAAACTTTAGGTGGATTCCACTTAAAATAATCCCAGGCTGACATTTCTACTTGGAATCTATGTATCATTGCCATAATTAACTTACATTTGACCCACTTTCAGAGAGAAAGGAAGTAATTTATCAGTTCCAGCCTTCTATTCTGTTGCCAAAGATCACTTGAGCCTTTTAAGGCATGAGTCACAAACTTTGGGGGGCACATGCAGAGCTTTCTCAGTAATCCCTTCAAAACCTCTCTCACAGAACTTTAGGTAAGAACCAGACACTACTGAATCTTCCCTGCTGTTGGACTGGGATTGCTAGAACCCTGGTAATGCTTTCAAAATTTCTTTCACAAAATATCCTCTTTAACACCAACTTTCAACTATTTAAAATTTTAAAGATGATCTAGGTCTTTAAGAATTGTGTAGCTAGTTTAGGAGTATTTTCATTGTAAATTTTACGTGAGATACAACACCTATTTGGGAATGGAGAAATGTCTAGCACATTATATTTTAACTTGGTATTTTGTCAAAAACTTCAATTTTAATATTCTTACAGAAAATAATTTAATGTAATTCTACTTATATGCAATAATACAAATGTTAAAGAAATTAATCTCAGAATGCAACAGGATATTGATTAACATTGTATAGCCAATTGTATTTAATCTCAGGATTGCAAGGATGGTATTATTTTAAAATCTATTAATTTTCTTCATTATATCCCATCAAAAATAGCAACTGAAAAGGCATTTGATAGAATTCAACTTTCTTCATGGTAATTAACTAAGATAAATATTTTCTTAACATGGAAAAATGTATTTCTAATGTATGGAATCATGTGCTTAACTGTAAAATATTAGAAGCATCTCATGAATATTACCAATAGATTTAATGTTGCTCTGGTAGAATGTTAAATTTAAGTAGAAAAGAAAAGAGTGATATAAAAGCTGGAAAGAAGATGATATAAATAAAATTATTTGCAGGTAATATGATTTCATATCTGGAAAAGCTGAGAGAAATACCTGAGAAACTATAAGACATAATAAGATAATTAAGTAAAATAGCTGATTTCAAAATGAATTTTTAAAAAGCAATAGATTTTACATTAATTATATAAATAGTAAGTAACATTATATAATGGAAGAATATCACATTTATAGTAATAATGAAAATATTAAATACTTTTTAAAAACAAAGTTAACAAACTACATAAAGAAAATGTTAAAGTTCTACTAAAGGATAAATTACAAAATCAGAATAAATGATAAGGTATATTTTTTTTCCTGGATAGGACATCTCAGTATCTAAAATATGTTAACTGTCTCTAAATTACAGTACATGTTATGGTATCCCATGAAAAACACAGTTAGATCTTTAAAAACCTTTGACAATCTGATCCTAAAGTTTAGAGGGGAATAAAACATGAGAATAGCTAAGAAAATTAGTGAAAAAAAGAGTAAAGAGGTGGAAACTATCTTTATTAAATATTAAAATTCTTTATAAATATGGCAGATATTATATCTGATTTTTCCCACATCCATTCCATTTCTTAGTTTAAGCCAATAATGGTATCGCCATTGTATTTGTCTGAGATTGGTTCAGAAATAAACAAATGTTAGCCAGCTGTGCCCAATAACATGGGAAGATAGCCTTGCCTGTTCTTTTGTGAGAAAGAAGACAGTTTCAATCTTCTTGTTCAGGGTATTAACTTGTGTCAGTTTGACTCTGGAAACTGCAGTAACCACCTTACTACCTGCCTGAAGATGAAGGCAACCGTGGGCATGTCCAAGCAGGAAAATAGATAGAATTATGTCCCTGATGACATCACTGAGTGAGATACTGCAGAAAACAAATCCAAGGCTCATGGAACTCTGGGAGTGCCGTTATATAATAGTGTGCATTTTCTTTTTTTTTTTTCTGTTTAAGCCAGCTTGATTCTGGCCTTTGTTATTTTTGCAGCCAGAGAACTCTAAAATAAATCTACCATTAAAATAATATGGAAATGGTAATGAAGAAGCAAAAGGACAGCAAATGCACAAATAGTCCTCATTTCAAAGAAGTGGGGAAAATACAGTTATTCAATTAATGGTATTAGGCCAAACTGCCTAGATTTTTGGAATCAGATAATGCTTGATCTCTACCTCTTTATTTTTATCAAAATAAATTCTAGGTATGTCAAATATTCAAAAGGAAAATAAAATTCATGGAAATGTAAAATGATACAATAGATTTGGAGAAATTGCAGCAGTCTATTAAAAAGTTTACTCTTGACTTTTTAATACATTTCACTCATAGTTATTAATCTGAGTGAAATGAATACATGTGTCCACACAAAGACTTTCACACTCATGCTTATAGCAGCTTTATTAAAAATAGTTCTAAAGTGGAAATATTCCAAATATCAATTAGTAAGTGAATGGATAAACAAATGTGGTATTGATAGAATTGAATAGGACTCAGCAGTAAAAAGGAATAAACTGTGGATGCATTCTAGATAAATCCCAAAATCTTTTTGCTGATGGAAAGAAGTCAGACACAAAAGAACACGCATTATATGATTCCGTTTATATAAAATTCTGGAACATGCAAGCTAAATTTGGTGACAAAAAGCTGACCAGTAGTTGTCTGGTATTCGAAAATAAGAAAGAATTCACTAGAAAGAGCACAAGGAATCTTTAGGGAGTAATGGCAATATTCTCTATCTTTGTTGTAGTAGTGGTTTCATGGGTGTACAAAACTCAAAACACACAATTAAGATTGATGCCATTTTTTGTATACAAAGTCAAACTCCATTGGGAGTTAATAAAAATATCATCTGCAAATCTTTAAGACATACTACAAGAGAATATGAGGAATATTTGTGTAATCTTTAAATGGTGAAAGCCTAGAATCCATAATGGAAAGAAGTTAGGAGTTAGACAACATTCATAAAAAGTATATGACAAAAATCATAAATAAAACCAAAATACAATAGTAAGAGTGGGAAACATTTGAAACACAATAAACACATAAAGAGCTAATTTCTTTAATATATAAAATCACTTCAAACAATAAGAAAAAGTCAACAAAGCATATGAGAGCAGTTGACAAAAACAATATTACAAATAGCTTAGGGATGTGAAAAGATGCTCAACATCTCTAAACAATAAATAAAAATTAAAACAGTAGGGCTTATTTTCACAGTATTAGTAAAGGTAAACGATTTTAAAAGAACCTAGTATTTACTATTTGTGTGGGATCAGGTTCTTGGTGAGAGCTTAATTTGGTACAAGTGCTTTGGAGAGCAATTGGCAACATGATTCAAAATAAAAAATACTCTTTGCTACGCGATTACACTTCTTGGAATTTATTGTATACTTAAAATTGAATACACAAAGAGACATAAGTATGAATTTCATTATAATGTTGTTTGTAATAGCAAGCAACTGAAAGTGACAAAAACACATTGGGAGTGAACTGTTAATTAAATTATGGAATATACATATTCATTCTATTATAAAATAGAATTCTCTAAACATTTAAAAACAAGGAGAGAGATACTTTTTGCTGTATATTCTACCTGGTAAGTATAAAAGTATATATATAAAAGTAATATAAAATAATAGGCTCCTCTTTTATATAAAAAACAAGTATGGAAATATCCATATGTTTGTGCATTTATACATTCATGGATTATTTCTAAAAGGAGATAAAAGAACTTGGGGTACTGGGAATTAGAATAAAACTTGCTTTATATTGCACATTTTAAAACATTATTTCAAATTTTTACTAGCTGCATATATAAACTGTATGATATGCAAATTGAATTGAAAATATATATGTATATTCTACATACACATATTTTTGCCATGTATATATATTTTAAATATATGTAATGCAGCTAAATAAAATTGGTTTTTCTTTTTGTTTTATTTATTTTAGCATATTATGGGGGTACAAATGTTTAGGTTACAAATATTGCCCTTGCCCCCCTCCCTCCCCGCCAGTCAGAGCTTCAAGCATGTCCATCCCCCCCCATGGTGCGCATCACACTCATTATGTATGTGTATGCATGTACCCATCCCCTTCTCCCTCTTCCCATCTGCCTGACACCCAATGAATATTATTCCTATATGTGCACTTAGGTGTTGATCAGTTAAAACCAATTTGATGGTGAGTACATGTGGTGCTTATAAAATTGGTTTTTCTATAACTGTCTCCTATTTAACAATCTAATAATCATTATCTAATAATCTAATAATTATTATCTAATAATCTAAGCAGTGATACCTTTAGACACCAAAAGCATTGATTGACTAATTCCACAGTCAAAAGCAATATTGAAAAGAAAACAGAATTTTTCTCTGCTAGAGCCATCTTTGCTATTAAAAACTGCAACATTCTTTCAGAGTTCAATAATAAATCTCTTAAATATTTGATCAGAGGTTTTCTTTTCACTTTTCTACATACCTTTTCTTAAGCAGTGTTCCCTATTCCTTTCCTATTAGATGCATATTTATGTTAAAAACAGTGATACAATAGTCATCTTGTTTTCTTTTTGTCTTTTTGACACTTTGCCTTGTTATGCAGTGAAATGACAAGCTAAGGAATAAGTATGTGGTTTCCTCTGCTTCAGTGAAAAAAGTATGCACATTTAAACAGATCTTTAAGAAAAATATGATTTAAAGAATATTATTATTCTTTCCTGGCTTTAATGAATTACAATGACAAAATAGACACATTTGTATTAGTTCATTACAAGATGTTAATTGTGTTCCTATTAAAATATCATTTTAGAAATCTTTAAATGCACTACTAAGAAAAAATATATTTTTGAATTTGATTTAGCATCACAGTACCAAAACAGCTGAATTTTAAGGTAGTTATTTATAAGACATGTCAAAATAGTTTTTATTCATTCATCTGAGAAATAAGATTACATACTTTAGCTGTGATGATTCAAATTGATTGGGTCTTCTCTTAAAATTGTATCTGTACCATTAGAACCCATATTTCTGTATTCAGTTTAAGTCTAGAGTGCTTTTTGTTTAGATCAAGCACACAAAACACATCACACTTAGCACACCCACATAACATTTTTTTTAATTTAATCATTTTGGTGTACTTTTGCCTGACATGGAACATGAGAAGAGAGTGTCTTGATTCTCAAAAGTCCCATAATAAGAAAATTCTGCTTTTTATTGCAGAAGTAAAATTAATTAAATAGTTGAGTAGTAAATGAATTCATGTAGGCAGGAGATTCTCTAATTCTGTTCTGAGCTCAATGCCCAGAGATTCAACTTGGGCATCTAGCTACTCAGACAGGCAAAGCCTTACACCTGGAAGCTTTGGAGTATACAGTAGGAGGTACTTTGTATATGATGTTTTGCTGAGGGAGACATTCTACTTTCCAGAAAAATTCAGAATATTAAAAATACACCCTTAACATGCGTTTACAAACATGGCTGTTAAAATAAAATTAGTACTCTACTTTCCCTCACTTTAATTTGTTTCTCTAATAATTCCTTTGCTTTTTTTTCTGCTTTGCTCTTTTAGACAATTAATCTACTTTAGGTTGTAAGATCTTTATGTCAATCTTTCTAAAAAGTCTCCTCTTTTTGTCATATTCACATCTCAATTTAGAAACTGGACATGAAGATTAAAGATTGGTGGATTAATTTTAATTCATTTAAAGGAAGGGCTTGCACATGTCTAGACACCATCTAGATCATTCACACACTCATTTGATCAAACATTTAATAATTAATTTTTGAGTATGTATCATATATGTCAAGCATTACACTAAATGCTGTATGCACAATGGTCAATATGGTAGACATGATTTGTGCACTTACAGAGTATATGGCCCCTGAGAGAGACTTGTATTAAATAACTGCAGAGATACACATATTGACTACAAATTAGGAGGACCTAATTCAGGTTGGCAGTTCAGGGAATGTTGTTCTGATGAAGTAAGTATCTTTCTGCTGAGAACTTGAGGATGGAGAATGAACATTTGTTCAAGCCAAGAATGTGTAGGTGAGCATTTCAGGCAAAAACAAAAGTCTGAAATGCTCAAAGAGAAAAAGAGCTCAGTGCCCAGGAGAATCTAAAAGGCCAAAAGCTGAGGTGCAGTGAGCAGGGAGGGAGAAGGCCTGGTGACGAGGCCTCAGGGAAGCCGGGTCAGATTATTAAGAACCCAGAAGGCCAAGTTATAGTTTACATTGTATTGTGTGTACAGGCTGGTTACAGGTATAAGTAGAGTCATCAGCAAGTGCTGTAGCAGATGTGTTGACTTATGGAAATGAGAAAAGTACTCCATGTGCAGGGCTCTACAGAAAAATGGCAGATGTTAAACTCTGGAAGGTAGGATCATCTATACCCAGTACTTATGAATTTCAGGCAGATGGCTTGAGGGTTGAGAGACAAACATGTTTTTTTAGAAATTTTATAGAAAAAATTAAGTTTTCCTAAACTATGATTATCTTTCCCACTGGCCATCTAAATCTCATTGGCTACAAACCAGAGTCCAAACAATATTATACGCTCATGGTCAACCTTTCATTCAGTGCTCTTTCTCTACAACCCAGAGGCTAATATTTTCAAACAACCATTAGATGTAATTTTCCTTATAGTTAGACCATGTACACCAATGAATTATTAGGTGTGGTTTTGAATTATTTGTTCTTTTGAGATGTCATTATTTGTCCCTTCTATTATGTTTATATATGAGAACAAATGGAGTACAGTTAATTATAATGTTTTGAGCAATAATAAATGGTTGTTGAAACAAATTCCTCTTCTGATTGTTATTCTAACACAAATTACTACATTTTCCGGCAAAAGGTTGGTAAGTCATTAATATGACAAAAATAGATACTGTAAGAAAAGCAGCTAGAACCAGTGTTTATTCTGAAATATCCTCTGAGTTTTAAAATACTAGTTCTGCAGGATTATAAAATATTTGAGAGAGGTCATTTTTCTTTTTATTGTTTAAAATATGGAGAATAAGGTGAAGAATTTTTTGTTTGCAAGTTTTCATTTCACCTTATCTTCTCTGAGTATCATGATAGAAGTATACTTATTTTCTCACATCTAGATAAGCAGTATTATGGAGTATACCTAGGAAGTAAATATTATTCCATTTAAAATTAGAGGGTGGTGCCATGCAGTCTTAGGAATGGAATAAATTAAAGCAAATTAGCGAAAATTTAAGTTAATGAAAAGGATATTAATATTACTTTAGTCAATTAATTAATAATATAGCTTAACTAATATGAACTAAGCAGACCAAAAAAATTATTATTTGGATGTTAATTCTGAACTCATTCTAGTCAAGTCCCTGATGAAATCAGGACAAGAATATTAGGTCTGCTGCTAATAGATGTGTGACCCTGGGAAAGTTATCAAGTCTCTGGGTTGTGAATGACTTCATCTGTAAAATAGAGATGATATTGATATTTTTGCTGTTAGAATTCATATTCTAGGTGCTTTTTTTATTGGTGAATTACAGAACAGTATGGCCCTAAGTAAGAGTCAACATCAGACAGAGTACTGCCCTGAGAAATGGACATAACAGGCTGCTCTCAGACTTACCACCCTATGAAGAGGTATAAAGGAAATGGAAAAAATGTGTTAAACTTGAAAATCCTGATGGCAGGATTATATTCAATATTTTCTGGCTTCCCAAAATGGGCCAATTAGAGATCCTATCAGACTAGAAGGGTTGACTCAACACCCAGACATTCTACCATAACCCAACTGAGAGGCTCCAGCTCTTATTCCAAGTAGCCATCACACTTCCAGTTGTTCCTGGCTCAGAGTAGAGGCTCACGTATGTTGATTGAATAAATAACAGAACATATCACCTTCCCTACAGCTTACTGTCACTTTGATCTTCTTTGAAGGCGGCAAATGTATAGTTTTACAAATGTTATGACATATGATAAAATATACTGGGACTTTTTAACAGATTAAGCAAAAATATAAATAACATGTGAAGTCTCTGTTTGCGAATTGATAGGGAAAAAGCACACAATGTCAGAATGACAGGATGGGTGGGGCTATGGGGGTGGGAGTAAAGGAGTAGGCACAGAAAGTGAAAGCTCTTATTGCCCATAGTAATGAGTTTATTTAAAAGAATGAAAGGCACAATATAATGTGAGGTAAATAACTCATATATGTATTTCCTTCCAGATTATTATAACTATTTATCAGAGCACTGATCAATGAAAATAGATGCTGGCCACTATGTCATACTGATGTGTACTGGGTGAAAAACAATCATGTATCTGGGATGATCCTTGATAGTATCCTGATCAATAGAGAGATTACTCATATAAAGTGCATTTTCATCTTATACTGGTCATGTTTGAAAAGGTCATCTTGTTCCCTAGAGTTTTTTACCCTGCCAGATGAATAAGAAATAGATGTCGTAAATAATCAAGACTGAATGCACTTAGGAATATATCTCTATATTATTAGTCATTCATTCATTATGTATGAACTAAAAATACATTTTCAAAATAATACAGATGAAAATAATAGAGCCCAACAATGGGGAATTTGAATAAGAAATTAAAATGTCATTTACCCAATGTTTGATAGCAAAATCAATCTAATGGAATTATATATTTTGGTAGCTAATTGTAACATCCTGAAAAGATGTATTTTTTTTCTTTTAAAGTAAAATTGAAAAAATTTTCAAGTCTAGCCAACTAACTTCACTTTGATGGGACAAATGTGAAATGTCATTCTGTTCTCTGAAGGATGGTTTACTAGATGAATTGAATAAATAACAAAACATGTAATAAAATACTGCCTTCCCTACAACTTACTATTAATAGCACTTGGATCTTCTTTGAAGGTGGCAAATTTAGAAATTTATTTCTCAAAGTTCCGGAGTCTGGGAGGTTCAAGATCAAGGTGCCAGCAGATTCAGTGTCTGGGGAGGGCCTGCTTTCTGGTTCATAGATGGTGCCTTCTTCCTTTGTCCTCACATAGTGGTGGAAACAAACACATTCCTTTGGGCCTGTTTTATAGGGACACCGATCCCATTCAAGAAGGTGGAGCCTAATCACCTCCCAAAAGGCTGTACTCCTAATATCATCACCTTGGGGACTACAATTTCAATGTTTGAATTTTAGGGGGACATATAGCAAAGTCTCATTAAATTTTGCTTAGAATCATGGAGACTACTCATTCATAGAGCTGCTACCAAACCCAAGGAGCCTGCAAGGCGAGTGCAATTATAGCAGGTCTAAACCCTTTGTGCTTTCAGTTCAAATCCCAGGGAGCACTTAACGCCAATTGTTAATGAGAGGCATGAGGAAGAAAGCAATGAAAGGAGAAAAACAAAGAGTCATCTTACATTGGGCTTTGTTCTCTTAAATTCTCTGATCATTTATGTAGTTTTGTTCTCAGGAATTAGTTTGCTTAATTGGGATGACTTGCATGCCAACATTATGCTCTATTTTCTAAAGATTTGCTTTCAAGCTTACTCTTAAATACATGATGCCTGGGGTTGGAAGCCTAAGTGAAGAACAAACATTTTTGGCTTGGCTTGGTACTTGACTTACTGCTTTATATAGGCAATCTGATACCCACAGTTAAGACTTAGAAAACCCTCACTTTAACATATGGTCTAGGCAAAGAATTCATGACTAAGATCTCAAAAGCACAGGCAACAAAAGCAAAAATAGACAAATGAGACTTAATCTACAAAATTTCTGCACAGCAAAAGAAACAATCAACAGAGTAAACAGACAACCTGTACAATGGGAGAAAATATTTGCAAACTATACATCTGACAGGGGACTAATATCCAGAATTTACAAAGAACTCAAACAACTCTACAGCAACAAAAAAACCAAATAACCCCTTGAAAAAGTGGACTAACGACACAAATTGACATTTTTCAAAAGAAGACAAATGGCCAAAAATCATGTGAAAAATGTTCAACATCATTAATTATCAGAGAAATGCAAATGAAAACCACACTGAGATATCATCGTATACCAGTCAGAATGACTATTATTAAAAAGACAAAAAATAACAGATGTTGGTGAGAATGTGGAGAAAAGGGAACTCTCATACACTGTTGATGGGAATGTAAATTAGTGAAACCTCTGTGGAGAACAGTATGGTGATTTCTCAAAGAACTAAAAATAGAACTATCACATGATCCAGCAATCCCATTACTGGGTATCTATCCAAAAGAAAAGAAATCAATATATTAAAAAGGTACCTGCATGCTCAGGTTTATTGTGGCACTATTTACAATCGCAAAGATATGGAATCAACCTAAGTGCCCATCAACAGAGGACTGGAAAAAGAAAATGTAGTATATACACAATAGAATTCTATTCAGCCATAAAAAGAGTGAAATCATGTCCTTTGCAGCATCATGGATGGAACTGAAGGCCATTATCTTAAGTAAAACAACTCAGACACAGAAAAACAAATATCACATGTTCTCAGTGGGAGCTAAATAATGTGCACACATGGAAGTAGAGTGTCGAATGATGAACCATGGAGGCTTGGAGAGGTGGAGGGTGTGGGAGGCGGTGGATGATGGGAGAGGTTGCTTAGTGGGTACAGTGTGTGTTGCTCCAGTAATGTATGTGCTGAAGGCTCTGACTTCACCACAATGCAATACATCGATGTAGCAAAATTGCACTTACACTGAATGAATATATACAAATAAAAAATAAATTTACAAAAATATATGTTAATCATCTCCTTTAGCTCAAAAGTAGGACTGAAAGCTCAGCCAAGGGAATTACCAACTTTGATAATCTTTTAGGTATAAGTGTTTGTGTGTTTGAGAGTGCCTGTCTTAGGCTGTTTTTAGTGGCATTATAAATTATGATTACAGTTGTAAATTAACAAAATAATTTAGTAGTTAGAGGATGGAATTTTTACACTATGCACCACATTTATACAGAATAAAAAAAAAAAAACAGTTCATTTGGTTGACCATTTTGGATGCCATTTGAGACATTGTCCCCATCTGTTTTATGAGGCTTTATTTATAATGCTAGTCACCAACCAAAATTAATCTTTTCTTTCTCTTTTCTCTTAAAGGCATTTTTTTGTACCTGTAGTATTTGTAATCTGACTTATAATGGCATGATTTGTGTATATGCCATTCTCAGCCCTGCAGAGTAGACTGCTTGACGGTGGTGCTATTTCAGCAGTGTTGCAGATCACATAGGGAGAAATCGACAACTTTTAAGTTGAATAATTTTGTATAAGACAACCCCTTGAAAATGGATTCCTCACAATCTAAAAATGTGTATACCAAAAGGGAGCCCATTTAAAATCTATGGTAAATAATAAAGATATTCATAGTTTTCATTCATGAATATTTACATATTCATTTTCTGTACCAGACCCTGTGTGATGGTGTGAAGAAAGGAGGGTATATAAAATGTAACAGATTTACCAAATGCTAATATATAAAATAAATAACAAAGAGTAGAAAAACTGAGAGGTGCTAAGTTAAGGTAAGGTAGATAAGATGAATTCCCCCTGGTGATAGGAAGTGTCCAGACAGGCTTCTCAGAGAGGAGCAGATTTGAATTGGGTGCTGAGGTAAGCCCAGGAGGTTGAGAAAGAGTTTGTTAAATAAACAAGGGAATAAGGTCATTTCAGGCTTATAAATTGACATATGCAAAAACCTAGGGGGCTGAATAAATAATAAAGTTCATGAGCTTAAGTAATGGGTGCCTGTGGGTAGAGGTGGGATTCTCTGGTTGAGGAGAGTCTAGACACAAAGTGGAGCCATTTGTGTTTTATTCTGTAGGCTGTAGTGGTTTTCAAATAAAGAAGTGATGTGGTGGTCTAGTATGGACAAATGCTGAAGAAACAAATGATGACCAGTGAGGAGGCTATTATGAGAGAGGAAGGCAGTGGCAATGGGGCTGAGAAAACAGAGCCATGAGAAAATTGTGTTAAAACTGACAGATGGGAAAATGCTTGGATATAGGTGGTTACGATGGAGTTAAAGAGAGTTCAGCGATTTCCACCTTGAACAACTGGGCAGGTTTATCTCTTTACTGAAGGGTTCTGGATTTCTCTCCCTTTCTGTTTCAGGAGGTGGGGCTGGGTTAGTGGACATTAATGAGCTTGGCACATGACTTTCATGCGCCTATGGGACATTGTCATAAAAACCCATTTTTTAGTCTAGTCAAGCAAATCTTATCTCTTTACCACCTCCTGTTCTTGAAACATGTCTCTTCTCATTTCACATGATTTTGAAGCAGCTGCCATTTGTACAATGGATTCTTTCCCATGTCCAGAATGGATGGGGTGGGGGTAATGTCTTCCTAGGATGGGCCACTACTACTCTTTGCCTCAGATTATTAAATAGGAATAGAGAAAACAAAGTAGGATGTCTGAAATTGAGGCTATGTAAACTTGGGGACCGTCCATTGTCACATTTTAACACGTGGGCCAAAGAATACAAAAAGCTAGTTGCTAATGTGAGAGAAGGCACAGATACTTAGAGAGAAAGACAGATGAGAGATGGAAAAAGAATATTTCCTGAGTTTCTCTCAGGAATTTGGCCTCTTACAGTGGCCATACATTCCATCCCTTAGGCTGCCTGCCATTCTCCAGTAATCATTCCAGAGAGCCTCCCTTCCTCACTTTGATTTTGCCTGAGCTAGCTAGAGTCCATTTCTGTTGTTTGTTTTTGAAACTAAAGTGGTCTTAAACTACATCTGAATGGAGATGTTCACTATGCAAATAAAAATATTCAGAAAATAATATGAAATAATATGAAAACTTGAGTATAGATTTAATCATCATCAAGGCTGAAGCCTTAGGGGTGAATGAAGATGTCCAGAAAGAACAGGTAGAGTGAAAAGAGAATAGGCCTGAGGGCAAAACCCTGGTAACTACCAAGTGTAATGGTAGACAGGAAGAGGGAGAGATGTGTGAAATACGTTGACAAAAGCCATTCAGGAAAAAGGAATTTCAAATATGAGGTGTGGGTAAGTCTGCTAAATATTGCAAAGAGGTCAAACAGGATAAGGGATAATAAGAAGCTATTGAATTAAGCAAACAAATGATTATTGTTCACTTTTGTTAGATGTAAACAGTTTCAACAGAATGAGAAGGATGTTGCCTAAAAACAGGGATAAATAATGAATGAGAGAAGACTGCTCTTGCAGGATGTGTGAAGGGATGGAAAAGAGAGAGAGAAACAATAGTCAGAAGAAGCAATTGTGTTCAATTTGACAAGTGTTTAGTTCTTAGTATGTGCTAGGTACTAAACAAAGCTAAATGCTAAGGCAGATGTATTAATAGTTCCTGCTGCAACAATTTACAGTCTATGGGGAGGCTCATAAATTAAGGTGGTGAGAGGGACGGGACTGGAGAAAAATACCTTTAACTCCTCAAGAGTAATGTGGTAAATTGTACTTGATGTCTAAAAAACATATCAATTTTGTATGCCTGTACATTGCCTACATACACTTATGTGTGAACACACACATACACACACACATACACACAAAACACATATAGTCTAGGTTGAAACAACTAGTTTGTTTAAAAGCAATCAATAGTATAACCATTTGTTTGGATATGTAAGCCAACTACCCAGACCAGTTCTGATCCACGACAGGAAAGTCTACCTGGGGAACTGTTCACTTATCTGTAGCTTAAGCGTGAATTCTTTCTCTGACAGGACAACTGAACAATGTAAGGAATGGGTAGCCTTACACACCCTCTCAGACAAAGTGTGCCAATCGTGTTTGCAGAATGAGAAAGCAACATTCAGCTGAATTACAACAGTATCATTAATTTTTGTTTATTTTGGTTATTTTTTAAACAGCAATGAAAACTATACATGTATATATATTATCCCCACTTATTAAGGGTAAATATTTCCAAATAGTACTACTAAACTTTCCACAAATGGAAGATTTTAGTATTTTTAAGGGCACAGCTCTAAGTGTCTACTTTTCCAATAAAATAAAATTCTTTAGTGAAAAGGCTCCTGTTTACAAGTTACCCATATTCTATTCACGGGTATTGAAAAATAGTTCCTCACTATCTACAATTTTATCATCTTGCCAGAATTTCTGACCTTAGCTGCTTCAAACACTCCTTCTCAACAGTGTTCCAAATCTGCCAAAAGCTTATGATAGTTGATCAGCCTTGACACATTCTTATTTATAATTTTTTCCTAAGATTATTATGCACTATACATCTTATTCTTCATTCTATTACTGTGTGCTAAAGGGAAAGGAAGTCTAACTGATGAAAATGGAAGCACAAAACAAATAAAAATACTGGAATAACAATATCACTTTGCATTAATTTGGTCTAGTCATCAAGGCAATATATTTTAGAGAGAGGAACTGGAATAAGAAATATAGCCTACCTGGGAAATTGCAGTTTGTCCTAAAATGATTACTACATAAAAAGTATATTTTCTTCATTTTGTATGGACAGGACTCTGATTAGATTAATCCATTAGCTTGTACCATAATGCTTATGAGTCTGTTTGCCTGGTTCTTTTCATTAGGATTTAAAAGCAAAATTGCCAAAAGTACCTCAAACTTAACTCTCAGTTACTCATACCTCAAATCTCTTTGTTTGCCATAACTTTTCCAAAATTTGGTTACTATTCCCTCCTATTCAGTTATTCCAGACACAAATCTAAGGATAATCCTTAATTCATTTTCTTTCTTCAAATCCACTCAAGATATATGTCATATTCTTATAATCCTTCTATCCCCAGTATGCCCAAAATACATCTACTTTGCTCCAGCTCTGTTGCTACCACCCTTTCTCAAACTCCTTCTTACCTTGTCTGTAATCCTGCGTTAGCTCTCTAACTGGTAATGCTGCTTCTGCTGAAGACTACAGGTCACTGTCCACACTGTAATGATCTTATTAAATGTTAATCAGAGCCCATGACAACCTGACATCAAACCTTCTAGAATTTTTAGAACAAAATCTAAACTCCTCTTTGTAGCATGCAAGACTCTACATGATGAGAGGTCTCTCACACACCTTTACCATTCTTCCCTTCTCTCACTACACTCCAGTCATTTTTTCCTACTGAAAAGTCAGTAGGAAACTCCTGTAGAGCTTGCCAAACTTGACAATGCCTCACTTCTCTAGGCTACATTGTACCTCGGGTTTTTAATTATTATGAAACAAAAATTTGAAGACCAGTAAAAGAATTTTTATTCATACCTATTTTCCATCAAACATGATGCATAGTCTGTTTAGAGACATTTCTCCCATTGCTTTCAAACATCTGCCGAAACATGAGGAACCTCAACTATTCATTCCTTCACACTGTTGTACCTGGCCTCGATTGATGATTAGAAGCTGAAAATAGAGGTGAATAATTTATAGGTGAGAAAATATATCTTTAATTATGTATATGTTGCATTTGATTTATAAATTAATTGATTGGTTAAATATTAATTGAAAAATTAAGTACTATGGTGACATTATAACATTTTGGGGAAAAGCAAAGATTAAATTTATTAGCAAATATGCACAGAATGAATGTACACATATATATTATACATACTATGAGGACAGACTCTAACAAAAGACATAACTGAAGAGTTATTTTATTGACAAAATTTGAGTTTGAAAAGCATGAAACCCTATCACTGTACCTAATTTATTGAGGTGAGAAATTCAGTTTTGTATGTGTAAATCATTCTTTTGACCACATTTGTTTTAACTGTAATTGGGTACTTACAGTTAAATTTTGAAAATGTTGATAATTTGGCTCTTGAAATTCAAAACTCCACTTGAAATATATAATCCAGTGCTTAGTCTTTTGCAATAGTTTTCTCCGGAAAGGATTCTTTTTATTTTATTAGTTACTTAGCAAAAGCCTATTCATCCCTCAAGATCGAGCTCAAATATTTTCTGTGTTTCCATAACACTAAGCTCTGTTACAACACTCACTATATTTTGCTCTATTTATAGTGTCACTTGAGTTTCCTCATGCCTCACTAACCATGGGCACAAATAAGGACACATGCGTGATAATGACCAAAATTGCTTTAGTGTTGCCCCAACCTGCTCAAGTAGTAACTCAGTGCCCTGGGAATTGCCTGTCAAATATTTCTAGTAGTTGACAGTGTTGTTCCACATATACCTACAAGCTGGCTTCACAAGTGACATCCATCTTCTCCCACAAGTCTGACACCGGGTACTGCCGTGTTTACTGGGAATGTATCATCTCCTGCTGAGCACTGTGGTCTCTGTTGTTGCCCTGATGCAGCTACTTTAGACAACACTAAAATGTACCAGACTGTTTTCATGGTACTAAGGAGAGGGAAGTGCTGTGCAGAAGTGAGAAGAAGTCTCATCATCATCAACCTGTTTTATGCTTTGTCACTGTGGATATGAACAGCTTTGCTTGTGTTTCCGCACCTCAGTGGTTTTTCATGAAAATAACTATGGTAGCCTCACTGGGATCAGATTACATTCTATGAGAGTTATCTTCACTCTCTTGTCTTCCCAGTCATGTCAAATAACAATGTCCAATCTTTTCCTTTCAGCTGAAACAGGAGACAAACCTATGCTCTCATATACTTGCAGTCACATTTCAACCCATTCATCTCTTCAACCAGGTCATAGAATTTGCCAGAGAAGACTGAATCTCACTTGGGCTGAAGGAACAGTGCCTGCAACATTTCTTTCAGCCTCAAAAGTTTATAATCCTTGAGGACATAAATCAAGACTCTTTTTTCTCTGCATTGAATCAGAACTAAAAAATAAATTTAACTCAACTTGTAGGCCAATCCCTTAATACTGAAGATAACCAAACTATAGCACCTGTTAATAACTGTAAAGATTTTACTCAGCTTGCAAGCTAGCAAGTTAACCCACTATAGCATTATGAAAACTAGCACAAGTTACAAGACTCTTAGATCAGGAGAAAAACACTTCATTACTCACAACACAGCAGGACACATGAGCTCGTGTTTACCTCAACTCTGTTCATCCCACTGGAGCAACATGTTGCATCACAGGTGAGAAGCTTGAAGCTTCTACCATTACACTTGGTAGTTACCAGGGTTTTGCCCTCAGGCCTATTCTCTTTTCACTCTACCTGTTCTTTCTGGACATCTTCATTCAACCCTAAGGCTTCAGCCTTGATGCTGATTAAATCTATACTCAAGTTTTCATATTATTTCATATTATTTTCTGAATATTTTTATTTGCATAGTGAACATCTCCATTCAGATGTAGTTTAAGACCACTTTAGTTTCAAAAACAAACAACAGAAATGGACTCTAGCTAGCTCAGGCAAAATCAAAGTGAGGAAGGGAGGCTCTCTGGAATGATTACTGGAGAATGGCAGGCAGCCTAAGGGATGGAATGTATGGCCACTGTAAGAGGCCAAATTCCTGAGAGAAACTCAGGAAATATTCTTTTTCCATCTCTCATCTGTCTTTCTCTCTAAGTATCTGTGCCTTCTCTCACATTAGCAACTAGCTTTTTGTATTCTTTGGCCCACGTGTTAAAATGTGACAATGGACGGTCCCCAAGTTTACATAGCCTCAATTTCAGACATCCTACTTTGTTTTCTCTATTTCTATTTAATAATCTGAGGCAATGAGTAGTAGTGGCCCATCCTAGGAAGACATTACCCCCACCCCATCCATTCTGGAACGCTAATATTTTATAATGGGTTGCAAAAGCAACCCACTCAATTTTTGTTCAGAGCAATACATTATATTTTTATACTGGAGAGTAAACAAACCTTCCCTCTGCTCTGGGGGTAGACGCTAACTTCCAAGGCTGTTCATTATACAAATGCCCTTGAAAAGAATCTTCAAGGCTTGAAAAAGATCATAGGTGCTTAAGTAGTGCAGAAACTCTGTAGACCTATGAGAATTGTCTTCTAAAGTATCAAGAATTAAAGTGACATGAATGAATCCACATCAAGATCAGAACTCATTTGTCACATGATCTAGTAATTTCTTCAAGTGAAATAGGAACAGGAAAGGAATGGTATAGTATTAGTTCAGTTTCATTGATTAACATTGCTAAGGTCAAGTAAGTCCTCTCCAATTATATTTTAAAAGTTCTAATATCACTGTGTTTATCCACATCCTGTAACAAACATTATGACACTAATTGTGTAAATTTAAACCCCTATTTCAAAACTTCAAGGGGCTGTATTATGTATATGTATGTATTAGAAAGAAATTGTCAGAACAAAACAAAAATTTATTATGAGGAGGTCATATTTTATAAAATAATGTTTGGAAAAAGTTCACCAAAGTTAAACAGCTAATATTACTGTGAACAAACACACTCTTTTCAGGGATGCTATCCAGACTGATACTGGGTGTGGCCTTGATATTTTATAGTAAAATGATGAAAAAACAAAGATGTGGTCATCAAGAGTTCCTCATTATTAACTGATTATATGTCCCAATGTGACAAATTGTTTTACGTGAGGACAATTCTCTCTCCCCTAAACTATAGGCTTCCAGATATTTTCCAGAGTCACTCCTTGTATGAAATCCAGATAACAAATAAGAAAATAAGTACAAGTTAATGGATGCCTGCAGGTATATTGGAAAGAAACCTGCCCTGAAGATAAAGAATTTGGGGTTGCACTAGCTACCCAAAAGAACAAGTCATTCTATAAAAAAGACATCTGCACCCGAATGTTTATAGTAGCACAATTCACAATCACAAAGATGTGGAAATAACCCAAGTGCCCATCAATACATGAGTGGATTAATAAAATGTGGTATATCTATACCATGGAGTATTACTCAACTATAAGAAATAATGGTGATATAGAATCTCTTATGTTCTCCTGGATAGAGTTGGAACCCATTCTACTAAGTGAAGTATCCCAAGAATGGAAAAATAAGCACCACATGTACTCACCATCAAATTGGTTTCCCTGATCATCACCTAAGTGCACATTTGGAAATAACACTAATCGAGTGTTGGGCAGATGTGGGTGGGAGATGGGTGTATACCTACATAATGAGTGTGATACGCACTGTCTAGGGAATGCATACCCTTGAAGCTCTGACTTGGGGGTCGGGGGGCAAGGGCAATATACATAACCTAACTTTTGTACCCCTATAATATGCTGAAATTAAAAAAAAGAATTTGAGGATCAATTCCCCGTACCCGATGATAAGCAGATAAATAAATAAGGGACAAAACAAGCATTCAGCCATTTTTCTTAAATGAATTGTACTCAATTTTAACAAAAGAGTTAATGAAGGTTAAATGTTAGGGGCTGAAGAGCACATCAATTACCTCACAGGATGCAGTCAACAAAATCCAGACTGTAGGATTCTCCACAGAATGTGGAAAACTTACTTTTTATCAAAAAATAATTTGCAAGAAGTGTAGAGAAAGAGAGAAGAAAGGAGAGAAGAAATAAGAGAAAGAAAGAGAAAAGAGAAACTTATAAGACATATACTGCAATTGTTGATACTTATTATTTGGATTTCAAAAAAACAAACTAAAAATTTAAAGTTTTGATGAACCAATCGGGAAATTTGATAGAATTAACCAATTATTGTCATTTTAAAGGTATAATTATGAAATTGTGGTTAGATTTTAAAGGGTCCTTTTTTTTTTACAGATACAAACAGAAATGTTTACAGAAAAAAAGGTTATCTCGAATTTGCTTTAAAATAATACAATCTACCATTAGCTGCCTAATTAACTACAAATATCTCAGACTCCTTCCTGCTTTTTGTATCTATTGACTCTGGAAGCAATGAAGAAAGGACCATAAGTCCTTTCATAACCCTGGACAACTACCCCTGGCTTCCCTCCTGGATTCATTTGTTGTTTTCTTTTGAATTCAGTGATAATTAACTTAAAAATCTTTTTAGTATAGTTAGAATAAAACTCAATATTAGCAGAAGCACATCAAACTCTACATCAAGGTTCTGTGAATAAAGCTTTTATATATTGTTCAGAAAATTATTATCAATATATAGACATTAAAATAAAACAAATATGGCAATTTTGCTATTGCAATATTTATAAAATTTGCTGAGTGGCTCATGGTTCCCCTCCCTTTAGGTTTTTGTTGAATTATAATAAATTAGTGTGATTCAATAATATAATCTAGATATCACTGTCTTTTCTGACATAATTGTCAGGCTCATGCTAACATAACCAACCTATGTCTCCAAAATAGAACAACCAAGAGTCCAAATCCTGCAGAATACCCATGAGAATTAGCACAACACAATGGTGATGCAGAATTTTACTTTTGGTAACACCAGTTTGGCATGGTTTTTGAGTTGCTATTACTAACTTTTGGTGGTCCTGATTTGATTTAGTTGTCCATCCTTAAAGAATATAGTGAATTAAACGACCATAAGATAATCAGCAACACAGGAAAAAAAAAGTCATCCAAGAATGGAAAAAAAAGCACCACATGTACTCACCATCAAATTGCTTTTAATTGATCAACACTTAAGTGCACATATAGGAATAACATTCATCCGGTGTTGAGAAGATGGGAGGGAGAAGGAGGGGATGGGTATAAACACACCTAATGGGTGCAGTGAGCACCATCCGGGGCATGGACACCCTTGAAGCTCTGACTCAGGTGGGGCAAGGGCAATATATGTAACCTAAACATTTGTACCCCCATAATATGCTGAAATAAAAAAGAAGAAAAAGTCAACATTAAAGAAATATTAAAAATGCATTGGACTTGTAAACAAAAAAAAGGAGGTGATATTTTTCTAAAGCAAAATAAAAATTACTCTTTTTATAGCAATTATAAAGAAAGTCATTTGGGAAATCCATTTTGGCTCAAATTGAGGGTAATGTAACCACTTCTTTTTTTTTTTTTTTTAGTTTTGAGTTATGTTTAGTTGCGTTATTATGAACTTCTCCATGACAGAAGACCAAAAATCCATAGATTGTGTTTGTGTTTTTGAGTGCTTAATGTATTAGCTATTTTATTCAGACCAATGTTAAAATATAACAATAGGATAATCCTGGTTATTATTGGCTTCTACATACCTTGGAGAAATCAGGAATGATAGATCACCTCAGAGGATTTCCTTTGTAAATGATTCCAGAGAAAACAACCCCTCATTTTGATTGCTATGGCTGCTAATGTGAACATAGAAAACCTTCTATCTCCAGTGAACAACACAAGGATAAAAAATAACTTCATATTTTGCATGAATCCTAAGTGTTTCCAATGTTAGATTTAAATTAATTTGAAGACTGATTATAACAGCAACAAATAAGAGCCCTGATGTTGAGTGTTCACAAAAATCAGTTGCTGAAAATCATATGGCATATACACTGGGGGACATACTACTTACTGTCCAAACTGGGACATTTTTGAGAATGATATGGGACACTATTCATAATTATGCTGTGAATTAGGCAAACCCTGACATATGATCACCTTTATATACATAATTCTCCTAAATTCCTCTACCAAATACTGAGAGACAAATATTATACAAAATTTTACCTATCTTAGTGTGTTTTTCTGAAAATAAAATAAAAATAAAATGCACTATAAGTCAATATCTTATCCTACTTTATTTATCTGAAGAATATTTTTATACTGAGTGTTATATTTTCAGGAACAGCAAATTTAGATTTTTTGATATATCTTACCTAATAAAATCCCATTAATAAAAGTGATCATCAGAGGTAGTAATAGATTAGTTAGATAGCTAAAAAATGAGGTTAGCAGTCAAAAATAATGTTACTCCTTAAATTTATTTCTCTCTTCTTTAATTGCTTTTGCACCTACTGCCAGTGCTGTACAATTTAACACTAAAGTTATCAAATCCATCTTACTCATTTTACGGATGGGCAAGTCACTTAACTTGCTCAGAATCATACACTATAGCCTGGATTGGAAGGTGCATCTCTTACATTTCCTTTTCACTGTGGGAAGTTGCTTCTTTCCTAGCACTCTAGCATTGAATGCCAGCGTCTTTGCTCACTGCTCTCTATTTCTACCCTCTACAGAGTGGGGCTTTCTGTACCTAGTCTGTGCCTCACTGATATGCAGAGCTCAGCACCCCTTCAAGGTGTATAGAATGAGAAGACTATGTATTTTATCACAGATTCCATAGGGCAGGCAAATGAGAAGTTTAACATTGAACACTTCCAGCAAACAAATTGAAATGCCTCTAATAGATATGTCTTATGGTAGACATTTTTGGAGTTCACCGATATCAGGGTTTCTTCTCATTCTAGGTATATGGAAAGCTTTACTTCTCAGCCCCCTTGAGTTGGGTGGGATCATGTGAGTAGTTTCCATCAAGGAATTGTGACAGAAGTGAAATGTGGTACTTCCAGGCTGAAATATTTTATTGTATATATGAAACCCTCTATTCTTTCTTCCCCAGTTACAGCAATCATGAGAAGCCCTTAGCTATGAGGGTAGAGTCAAGAGATGGAAGTGGGCTGCACTGCTGAGTGAGACAGCTGCTCAGATCCATAGGACAATTTGTGGAAAAAGACACCTTCATTATGTTAAGAGAGCTAAGGCACTGAGCTGTGAGGGCTGTGTGATGCGCAGCCTAACTTTGTTTACCCTGCCTAGAATGTGTCTCCACTCCAGATCTCCCTCTCTGCCCCACTGCTACTCTAACTGAGCGATCACCAAACTTGCACACACAAAACCATGATTATACTTACGTAAACAATAGGGACTTCCAGTTCACTGACAATAGCCTCCTTAGGATGGAATCCCTCTTACTCTTTCTGCGTATATGTACACATACGTGTGTGTAAGCAATATAGCATTCTGTAATTATTCTATTAAATATTTATAAATCTGTGAATGTCTTTTACTGAATTAGCTAGAGATAGCAAGTCTCTTGAGAATGAGGGTCTGCAGATAAGCTTCAAGAACTATGAATCTCCTGAAATGATAGTCTTTTGTTTTTGTTGTCTATGTATATGTACATCTCATCTCTAGTTTTTATCAGATTTTTAAAAATCTAGGAACCTCTGGTGTAGGAGCAGCATAAGTTTGAAAAGAAGGGACCGATCACAAGGGTTCAGATTCCAGCCCTGATACTTCCTGGTTGTGACGTAGATTCTTATCACTGTCCCAGAGTAAGCAAGATCAGAAGAACTGAATACTCACTCTAGCTAATTCATAAGAATCTGAGGTATATTAACCAGAATACAATTAATTAATTTAAATAGAGCTACATTATTAGGTAGGTAGGATAATTTCAGGGCAGACATTGTTCTAGTTGCTTATTCTCTCCATTTAAGCAAATACAGACATCATATTATTAACATTTTTGTTGTTAAGAAACCAGTCTTGGCTGGGCATGGTGGCTCACACCTGTAATCCTAGCCCTCTGGGAGGCCAAGGTGGGTGGATTGCTCATGGGTCAGGAGTTTGAGACCAGCCTGAGTGAGACCCCGTTTCTACTAAAAATAGAAATAAATTATCTGGACAACTAAAAATATATATAGCAAAAAATTAGCCGGGCATGGTGGCGCATGCCTGTAGTCCCGGCTACTCGGGAGGCTGAGGCAGTAGGATCACTTCAGCCCAGGAGTTTGAGGTTGCTGTGAGCTAGGCTGACACCACGGCACTCGCTCTAGCCCAGGGAATAAAGTGAGACTCTGTCTCAAAAAAAAAAAAGAAACCAGTCTTCATAGAGATATTGCTGTCAGATGGACTACAGTTCAGCTGGCCTGGAAGATATCCTTTTGCTTGCTCCATGTTTAGGTAGGCAAAGCCAACGGCGATTTCCCAGCCCCCTTCCTTTCTTCTTCTCATTCTCTGCCCCTTTCCTTTCTTCTCTAATTTAGAGATTGACCAAGGCTTATTCTAGAAGATTTAGTGTACAGTGTGTAGCTGGGCTTTCAAAGGTCTGAATGCCATTCTATCATTTTAATACAATCTTTGCTCAGATCTGACGAACTGATTCATAACTTACAATTTACTACTCAGACGATCATAATATTTTTAAGATATGGGGTAGCGCCTCACCATTGTGCCTCCTACTAACTACTTTGTTCCTAGGCACAGAAAATACTTAAAATGAAGAATCAATCATATATATAATACATATGTCATATATATCACATATACACCTTTGGATGATGGTAAAAATATGTTTTTAGAAAGTATTTTCTTCCTTCTTTATAATTGAAAATTTTAAAATTTTAAAATATTTACTCTATAAGAAGTGGAGAAGTAAATTTGAGAAAATATTTTTATTTTTATTGCATTTAATAGTCTTTTTAAAACTTGATACCCAAAGAAATAGCCATTTTTAGAAGATACAACTTCTGACAATAGCATTAGGGTTGTAGCAAGAAGGTGAATTGTATACACAGTACAGTTATCCAGATCGGTGCTTTTCAAGCTAGTATGCCTTTGAATTCCCTGGGGATTTTGTTAATATGCAAATTTTCCTTTAGTAGCTCTGGGTTGGAGCTGAGATTCTGAGTTTTTAACAAGCTCCCAGGTAACACTGGTGCTGATGATTGATACTTTGAGTAGAAGGATCTGTACACAAGGGAGACACCACTAGCCTGGAGTATGTATAGTCTGGGCTGCTACATTCTTCTGTGACACTTTGATAACTAACATCGCTCCCTACCTACAGTAAATCAGTATTCTCACTTTGGGATATATTATGTATAACTGCATTATAACATCTATTTGGCATATATTTAACTCTTGGAACATAAGAAATGAGTAACTTTATTTCTTCCAGAATAAATGTCTAATAATTTCCAGTAGAGAGTTGAACTGAAGTAACTGTTAGAGCCGGTTTCCCTCAGCCCCGGGAACAGAAAGACAGAGTCACTGAGGCTGCAAAGGCAAAGGAGTTTTATTTTGACTAGCTCAAGCTAGGGTCCAGGTCCCAGAGCACCAATGCAGTGGTCTCTTTACGAACCAGGACCCCGCCCTGGGGTAAAAACAAAGCTTTTATACTTTTTTTTTTTGCTGGAGTCTGTTGCTAGTTATTTTTGATAAGAGACTCTTTCCCAAGAGAGTCCCTCCCAGGAGATTCTCTCCCCAAGGACACTCGCCCTGCACAGCCGGCCTCCCTATCAGGAAGCCACCTGCGGTGCGGGTTTTTTTCTTTTTTTTTTAACTGCATTTGAGCATGGTTTTAGCTCTTTATCGTAATCAAGCAATAAGCAAGCAAGCTTTGTGTACAGAAGCGGAATTTGGCTGTTAGCTAAGAGCAAAAAACAAGTCACCATCAAACAAACTAAAATATTGTTTTAGTCCTACTCTACATAACATGCCAGTGGCCAGTGGCACGCATCTTGCCAAGGTGTCAGCGTTTAGTGAACTGTGCCAATTATACTTTCCAGAGCCATGGTGCACCTGGTCAAGGGGACATTTGCTCAGGCATTTATAAGGTTAGATGTTGTGGGATGAAGTGAGAGAAATGACAAGGAGAAGCAGTTATGCCTGAGAAGGCTGCCATATATCTTGGCAGCAAGGAAATCTGCTTGGTTTCCATTGTGGAGCTTATCCAACTTGGCTTCCTCCCATTTTAATTTGGAATTCATTTTCTGTGGCATTGGCCTTTGACAGTATGTGACCTTGGACACACATGAGTAATTGGATCTATTGCTAATTTGAAACAATTGTCACCTAATTTTTGGTAATGTACTGAAAGCTCATGTCTTTTTACATAAAATTGAGATTATATAAATGCCATGGACACCTCTAATATGAGCCAATATCAAGATGCATTCAATTACTAGTATAATTGAATTTGAAAGATTCTGCCTCTCGCAGAACCTTGAGCAACAACATGACTTCCAAACCTCATATATCTTATCTATAAAATAGGGATAATAATAATAATTTCTAAAGTTGATGATGAAAGTAGTTGGTCAGCTTTAGAACTTCTTCCATCCTCCCTTTCCACATCGTTGTGAAACTGATTAGAGCAACCGAAGTATTAATTTTATTTCTCAAATTTTATTACTGGAATTCTAATCAACTGAATAAAATATTTTGCAATTGGTACAATGTTAGTCTTTATCACTGTTTATACCTATTAATTCAGTATATATTATTGAAAAGTAAAATTTTTTCTTTAATTTAGCTTTAAATTTCTAGAATATTAATTTTTTATGATTTGGACATTTGCTATGATAACGGGAGAAAGTGGAGATTATTGAGACCTTTTCCTGATCCATTAATGACTCTATTGTGGGCTTTTTCTGAAGATAGCTTAAGGCTCAGAACAAAAGGCTCTAGACTACAAAATAATTTAATAATTCACTAAAATATAGCAACTATACCAAAAGAGATAACAGAAGAGCAGAGAGAAAGTACAATAATTTGGGTGTGAGCAAAGCTCAAGAGGGCATTACTATCCCTTTCTTTCTCCTTTACTCGTGGAGTATGGGTAATGGGGACAGTTAATTTTTTCTCTACACAGATGTGGCGCAGGATCTGTTCCACCACCAGATCTGGAATGATTGACTTTTTCTTATCTGAAAGCAGCTTAGCCCCAAACCAGAAGTTAACGTGGAAGTTTCTGGGACATGGAGTAGGGAAACAGTGGCAAAGCTTCTGTGGTAAGTGTGCATTGTCCATGGAATGAAGTGGGGTGGACCCACGAGATCGTGTGGATGGGGAATGCCCCAGGCAGCTGTGGCGTGAGGCATCTTGCTGATATCCCAAGAGAGCTGTGTATAGGAACAGTGAAAATAACTCAGCAACAAGAGTCTATGGGGTGGACTGCCCACTGGGGAGTGAAGGGGAACAAGAGATTTACAGTATCAAATGCATCAGGAGAAGCCCCAGCAGAGTCCCTCAAAAACCAGAAAATGAGTAAACTCATAAAAGGACCAGCATTTCGGCATTGCTCACTCTATAGCATACAAAGTCAGCTGTGGTGATCAAAAGAGAAGAGCTGAAAACTCCTGCTATTGACAGGGTTGTGCCAGACATAAAGTAAATCCTTCCTTATCCTTCCTTATCACCTCCACCTTATCACCAGGATAGATGTGGAGTGGAGAAAAGCAGGACTTGATATGATTAATTACACAGAAGGGTATTTAGATTTCAATAACCCATTAGGTCTTGAAGTCACTGAAACAGACTGAATATATCAAAATAGTCTGAAAACCCACTAGTTGGCAAAGTTATTTTTTCTTACTACCCTTCCTCACTATACCTACCTGTCATCATGGGGGTTCAGCAAACTATTATTAGTAATTTCAAATATACTTGAGATTCCTCAGTCAAACTTGTAATACTTTTTAAAGATTCGCTTTCATATATATATATTCAGTTTTTGACATAGCTTTAGTAGCCAGTTTATCAAATATTGCTTTACAGAGTAGATGTGTTCTGAAAGAGCTATGCATGAAAATACCTTTGGATTAAAAAGGAATACTGAATAAAGTATTTTATAAAGTCAAGAACTGTTTAGAAATGTATTATTCAACTCCTTATTGGGCAACTAGGTATTCTGTAGTCCACAACACCCCCTTCCCTACTAGTAAGTTAAGTAGGCAGAATATAAATAGCACAGTAGTTAAGAATATGATTTCAGAAGCCAGAGTGCCTAAGTATAAGCTGGACCCAGTGACTTCCTAGCTTTGGCAATTTGGGCAGGTAACTAACTGTGCATCAATTTCTTCACTTATAAAGTAGGAATAATAATAGCATCTGTTTCCTAGGGTTGTTATGATGATTGAGTTAACGTGTCAAGTGCTGATATAGTAATTAGCATTTAGCAAAGGTAACTACTATTGTTATTATTACTTTTACTAGTATTATTATCCTTCATACACTCATGTGTATACACTTGAGAAGATCTTAGTCATGTTATTTATTGTCATGCCATTTTATTTTATCCTATTTTATTTTTTTGAAATGGTCTTGCTCTGTCAATCAGGTTGGAGTGCAGTGGCATGTTCATAGCTCATTGCAGCCTCCAACTCCTAGGCTCAGGAGATCCTCCTGCCTCAGCTTCCCAAGTATACAGGACTACAAGTGTGCACCACCATGCCCACTTAAATTTTTTTATTTCTGTAGAGATGGGGTCTTACTCTGTTGCCCAGGCTGGTCTTGAACTCCGAGACTCCAGCAATCCTCCTGCCTCAGCTTCCCAAAGTGCTGGGATTACAGGCATGAGCCACCATGCTGGCCTGTCATGCCATTTTAGCCATGCTAATTTTAGTTCTGCTGTTTAATTTTCTGTAATGTAGAAAAGTCACTATTTTTCCAAGTCTCAGTCTCTTCATTTATCAAAGGGGGAAAAATCACCTGCTTTAACATCTTCACTGGGCTGTTAACAGGCTATAACTAATTGCTTTGCACATGTGAGCTATTGACCATGGAGAACTATGAGACACACAAAAAGATCTGGAAATGCTGCATCTGTTTCTATCTTTGCATTCTTTTATTTTCTCTGCCACAATGAATTAGTCTTACTGGTGATGAATTGTTAAAATTGGAGTTGATGGCCACATTAGAATTCCATGAGCTTTGACTTTGCCTCTATATCAGATTTCCTTTTTATATTTTGATATTTCTATAGTTCTCCACTTGTCTAATAAATTCCCTCAGTTTTTCTCCTTAGAAATTATAGCACAAACTGTAATTCCAAGATGCCATATTTGTCACTTTTATAATATCTCTCCTTAATCTCTAAGCCATTGCTACCCACATAGAAATCATGTGGAAATCTTATTAAAATAAAGCTTCTCATTCAGTAGCTTTGGATTTATAACAAGCTCACAGGTGATGCTGATGGTCCTAGAAGCATATTTTGAGGATCACTGTTTCAGAGAAGTAACAATAATAATGATAATAATAACGGCCATCACTTGCAGCTCCCAGGGCTGTTCTGTGTGCTTTAGGCATATTGTCTTACTTAATTTTCCAACAACCTGATGAGGCAGGTAATATTATATTTGTGCTATTTTGTAGATGAGGAAACTGAAGCACAAGGAAGTTAAGTAATATGCCCAAAGACATGTAATTGATGAGTACACACTTCACTACTACACCCTAGTGACCTAAAATAAAAACTGGCCATCAGTCTAAGTGTATTTATCATGTTAAACTATTCTTAAATATCATAATTATTTAATCATTTCTTTCTATTTAGAGAGCCTGTGTAGGCACGTGGAGGAGAGGGAGTGTTCAACTGCACTGTCTGATCTGCTAGCCACTACCCACAGGAGGCCACTCAGTATGTGATTAGTCTGGAGGAGGTGTAAGTGTAAAACATACACTGAATTTAGGAAAAAGGAATGATAAAAAAGACTGTCAAATATTCCATTTATTGTTTTTTATAATGATCACATGTTGAAATAAATGAGAAGACATTTTGGAGATATTGGACTAAATAAAATGTATTTGAAAACATATTTTCACTTGTTTCTTTTTACTTTTTTCTTAATGATGCTAGTAAGAAATGTATAATTCTATTTGTGACTCACATTATATTTCTATTGGACAGCACTTATGTAGAGCTTCCAATACAAGAAGTTAAGCATGGCCCTTCTCCACAAGGCACTAAATGGTATGAATGACTGTCCCATTTTCATCATGAAACAAGACATGTCTCAAGCTCAGGGAATGTGGTTGGGCATTGGTGGGGCCTGTGGATAACCAGATGTCTAACAGAGTGGCTAACCACGTCTGCTTCTCCTCGGCCTGACCATTGATCCTCATGACCATGCTCACAGACAGTTCTTGAATTCTTTATTATTGAACAAATGACTATGAGTTAGCATGTCTGATTTCAATATGATGAAGTCTTGATCCAGAGCACAGAATGAAACTGTGTATTCTTCCAAGGCATGAGTTTCTATGCACAAATTGAGGGAGGGGACCAGTTTGCTATTAAGATTCCTTTAAGATTCAAAATTGGATAATTGTTTGCTAACTGATAAATGCAGGAAGGTTAAAAAATAGAAAAATTGATATGTTTTAAATTCCATTAAGGCAGGGCAAGGGGAAAGCCATCCAGCTTCCAAATAGATGAATAAATATAACAAACCAAACTTTTTATATTGGCTGAATTCATGAGCTACAAGTCTTTTGTAACCAGATATTTAGCTTTCTTTGGTTCCCACTACTGCGAGCATTCAGAGAGCCTGAGAAGTACACCATGTCCTCCTTTTTATTGCTAAAGTTATTAACTACATGAGAAGACAATAAAAGGATTTGTTGTTATACCTTTAAATAAGTCACAAAAAATCAATCAAATGGGTCAGAGAATCAAAGATTCTGAGTTAGCTGTATTTTTCTTGTGACTTCTGAACTTCGCAGAGGTAGAGAATAGGTGAACTGAGGCTTATTTTCCTATTTAAAGTTCAAAGTTAATCCTATTTATTAAAAATTCCCATCTCAGAATTAAAAATCTTTGTTTTTGAAGAGTGAGATCGTGTTGATGTGAGATTTTTAAAAATTTGTCTAATATAACATAAAATAATAGAGCTATAAATAAAAATTTTAGATATAATGAGTGAGAAAAATAGTTTTGGTCAATGTAATTTACTGACTTAAAGATTTTTATGGACCTGACTAAATATGTAAAGGTATTTTAATCTCTTTGAAGTTTAGGAGAATATTATTTTGTTCCTATAAATTTTTCTTTTGGTTTTGAAAATTATTTATCATAATACAACCTGAAATTTTTAGAGTAATTTGATCAGTTACTAGTATATGTCCTCTGGCACAAGCATAGAAAAGAAAAGAAAACCTCAGAAAAATAAATGTCCTGTCAGCCACCTTCCTGAGATTCCCATAGGATTTAGTTTTATGTTAATTTGCACATGTTTGTAATTTCTAAACCCTTATCTTAATAATGGCAGGTCATTTTAATATCAGCTTATTAAGCAGAGAATGAGAAAATCAAAGCCAAATAACTTTTTGGATAGCTTTTAAAACCTTGAACTTATTTTAAATATCAGCCTGACATTTTGTACTTTAGGGTTTGGCCTCAAACACAGTCTAAACCAGATGGCAGAGGTTGAGGTAAGATGGCAGATGAGAAAAACCACCAGCCAGAGTGTCTCTGCAAGAAAGATAGATTTTAGAAGAAAGTGAAAAAAACAAACAGGCAGACAAACATAGATCAGATGAGGGTCGGAAGGAAGGGTGCCTGAAACTACAGGAGACTCCACCGGAAGAAGATGGGGAGAAGAACTGGAAGGAGAAAGGCATCGCCAGGGCCTAAACCCCGACAGGCTTGGAGACTAGTGACAAGGGTAGGTGGAGCAGTCAAATTTCCCCTTCTTTGCATCTTGGACTGCTGGTGGGCTCCTGAGCTGCTGGAGAGACCTGCTAACACCAGCCCAAGGACGGCTACCGCCAGTGAGCAGTACCTCTTGTAGACAGGGCACCAGGCTCCCAGCTCTCTCAGAACACCTCCCGCCCCACAGACCAAAGCTGATTGGCAGGCACCATATTGCTTCATTCTCCCCTTCCCCTCTCCTACCCACAGCTGGCCAGAGAGACAATTTAGCCACCACCCGGAGGAATCCATAGGGAACAGGACCTTTCCTTTGGAGCCCTGCAGCAGACTGAGGGGTACTCGGACTATGAGCTCCCTACCCACCCGTCCTCCCAGGTGCTGCTTGCCTGGTGACTCCAGCAGAGCAGGGCAAATCCTGAGGTGTAGAGACATTGATCTGGCTTGGACACCCCATGGGTGACTTGAGACTAGCACTCATCTCCCTGGCAGGTTTAGGGATTGATCACCAGGGCCCAGGGACAGGCCTGCAGGCCAGATCCCATATACCAGGTCTCAATAGCATTGCCCAGGGGCACAGAAGGGATATTTGTGAACTAGTCTACTGAGGTGTGTGTGCCTTCAGGGGCGATTCAGAGTGGGTCCTAGCTGCAGTGTGCTCAAGGGGCACCCTCCACCCACTGGAGGGCCAAGCTCCCAGCTCAGGCCATGCTCCTGGGCAGGGAACCTACTTGCATACACTGTGGAGTACTACTCAGCCATAAAAAATGAATTTATACATTTTGCAACAATCTGGACAGAACTGGGGGCCATCCTTCCTAAGTAAAGTATCACAAGAATGGAAAAACAAACACCACATGTACTCACTATTAAATTGGAACACTCATGTGCACATATGAAAGTGAAACTCAATGAAAATCATGCAGTGGGGGCTGGGTGGGTGAAATCATACCTAACAGGTACACGTATACTATCTGGGTGATGGGCACACTTATAAGTTTGACTCAAGCAGTATAAAAGCAATCCATGTAACCAAAACATTTGTACCCCCATAATATTCTGAAATTTAGAAAAAACTAAAAAACTCCATCTGTAGTAGGAGTTGAGGAGTTCCATTTTAAGCAAAATGGATGTATTAAGAATATTATGCATTATTAATGTTCAATAGCAAAGTTGTTAATGGTTAACAATAAAATAAGAAGGTTTTATGTATTTAAAAAAATCACAAAAAGTTGATTTTTTAAAAAAGAAATGTAAATAGTAATAAACATACCAAAAGATATTCAAAAAAGTATAGAAGTTCATTGCCACAATATTTTTTCTTTTTGTTTCTTTCTCTCGTAAGTAGCAGAGACCTTTCACCTTAAAAGGGATTTACTACTAAGTGGAGAAGATCTAATCTAAGAATAATGCAGACCTTTTTAAGAAAGAATAATCATGGCACCAAACTTACCACTGTAATAATTTATTCAGAAAGAAGCATTTGTGTTTGAAGGTGATCACAAATAGAAATGGAAATACTGAGAAAAAAGAACAACACATATTTTGACGATGAATTGCCATTTCCTTTTGTAAGGACTTGGTCATGCTATAAGCATTATTTCTTTAAAAGGGCAAGTTAAAGTTCTTTATGTGTGGTGGTCTGCCCTCTCCTGGGCCAGAGTCATATATTCTGTTTGACATATATGTATATATATAAAATTCAGCTATAAAATAATAAAGTATCTTGTAAGTTAACCTGGTATTAAAATCTTAATATGTATTCATGAGTGTGATAATTTTTCAGGTTGTAGTCCTTTTCAAATATTTGAGGAGTTCCTGGGTGTGGTTGTTCTATTAATTTCCTACTTATGTTCCTTTACTTCTTATCTCTATTGCAAAACAAACACAGCTTGGCACTTGACTTTTTCTCTGACCTCTCTTTTAAACACACTTTAGATGTAAGTTACAGGCAATGAACAGAATTCCTCTTTTTGTTCACATAGTTTTTCCATGAAAATTTTCTTTATTATACATGTGATATATATTTTTTAAAGAAGAAAATTAGAAAATAGAAATAAAAAAGCATTAACAAGTTCTTGTAATCCTACAATGGTATAATCATTATTAATATTTGGGAGACTCATCCTTCAAATAGTTTATGTATATAGTAATATACTCACCTTAAAAAGGTATTTATTTTGATGAAGTAGAATAAAGAATATATACTTTCGGAATCTTTTTTAAAAACTGAATACATGAGGAAAATATTTGTGTTTGGTATTTAAAATAATTTATATTGCTATTTATTAGTAGCATTGCAGTACCATGTGTCTCTTTTGCTCAATTAGATAGTAAGCTCTTTTGGGATGGTGGCTGAGCTAAATTAATTTTGAATTTTTACTGTTAAGCACAGAATTATGCTCAATATTTTGCTCAATATTTTGGAACAATCTCATATATATTTTTATAATAAACTATCTTTGGAAAATATGTCCCAAAGGAGAAAAATAAAACAACTGGAATCTATCTCCTCAATGTTAGTGAGAGCCAACCAAGTAAAATGGGTGTGAGAAGAGGATAACAGAATTTTAGCTGTAACTATGATTAGAGAAAGTGATGTTGTGCACACAAAATCATATAGACATGATAAAATAAGGACTTCAGATTAAATAGGTGACTTCCAATAAATTTTATTATTGTGGCTTATTTATAGTTTTCTGATGATTTCTACTTTACTTTTTCCAGTTGTGAAGTATGTAGAAAATATCTTCCAGAATGTCTCTCAGCCCATGAGCCTTCTCTTTGGTATGAGCTAAGAGAGATCTACTTATTGGTGAAAAAGTTAGGTCCCAAAATATATTACTCAAATACAGTTAAACTTTATTTCTTCTGAGTAACAGTAATGAGTAGGTTGAAAGCTTGGCAAAGCAACTCTACATAGTCACTTAACGATCCAGGCTGTAGAGGCTCTGCCAACTCTAAAATATGGCTTCCAAGGTGACCTTTTGTGTTTTCTCCATTCTGCTCATCTGTAAAAGACAAGAACATAAATGAGTTTTATAGGGTGTGGGCCTGGAATTGGCACACATCATTTTTATTTACATTTTATAATGGAAGTGTAATCATTTTGCTATACCTAACTATAAAATAGTTGGGACATTTAGTCCAACTTTCTTTCCAGGAGAAAATGTAAATTTTGGTGACCTGCTTGCAGCCTTTGCTATAGCTCTTTTAAGAGAATTTCCCTTGGCTTTCCAGGGATGAGATGCCCCCTTCCTATTATGTTAGTAATGTACAACCCTCTTCCCCACTTTCATTGATTTATTAGTGGTGAATACCTGACATGCAACATGCTAGGCCAATCAGATTCATATTCTCCATCCAGGGAATTAGGAAGTAGGACTCATAGGTAATTTCTGAAACTATAGCCGTTATACTCATGAGGTTCCAGGAGAATGAGCAAAGGTGAGATGAGAATGAAGCAAAAGAATGCAAAAAGGACATGAGGCAGAGATTGGATTTCTGTTGACTTCCCAATTGCTGATTCTAGTCTCAAAGGTCTGACCAGTTAGTCTGACTGATTCATGAGATGAACTTATATCTTTGTAATTAAGATTCATTTTTAATCAAGTTGACCCAAGTTGATTTTTGTTAATTTAAAGTATATTTTTAACTAACACAGAGTATGTTGGTGAAAAAGTTTCTACTTATTGCAAAAGAGTTAGACATTATTAATCTTCTTCTCCCATGAGTTAAGTGTCTGCCTTTCAAAAAATTATACCTTATGGAATTTTTCCCCATCTGGAAAATGTGAACAATAATTTTCACTTTCATTGTTCTTGCAATTTTATTAACAATAAAACAAATAAAGCACAAAGTACAGTGCCAGAATTATGGTATTTACTCAGTAAATGGTATTTCTGATGATGATAATGAAGATGATGTTGTTTGTAGACGTTAAATGGTAGTTTGGTGTATTTTTTCAATTAAACCAGTGGCCCACAGCTGTCCATAAGGTTGTGTTTTTTCCAATTTTCAGATAAGACCAAAACCCAATGAAGTGTAATGTTTCTAATTAAGGAAGCTGAACCATTATGCCAACTTCTGTAAACAATCTATAGATAAAGGTCAGGTAAAGACAAGAAAAGATTTAGAAAAATTCATCCTGAATCAAATAGTACCTATTCTATAAGGAGAAAGTATTCTTGTCATGTTCCATATTTTTTTTGGCCAACACTGTTTTAAATTCGCTCTCCAGAATACTATTATGTCCATAACTCAACATTATTATAGTGTAACTTTTTTTAAAAAGCTTAAAATCAAGAGACTAAAAGTTTTGAATATATGTCTTTCACTCCCAGGAAAGGTAAAAATGGCAAGTGAAATTTAAATTGTCTTAACCTAACTGTGCCTGATCAACTCACTGAATTAACCATCACTCTCCATGGCACAGATGTCCAGCTCTAGTCTATCAAGAGAAGCACTCAGATGTCCCAGGTGGTGGGTGGGCCCTGGAGCTCCCAGTTCACTCCTTGTGCTCCGCCACAGCCTAAGCAGGAGGAGGAGCAAGGCTGGGTCAGGTAAGCCTGTGTTCAGGCTCCACTAAGGGAGACACAAGAGCTGTCTCAGCAGGAGTTGAGGGTCAGCTCTGAGGCCATTGGGGAAAGCCACCAGGGAGGGGCTGAAGCAGCCCACCAATCCAAAAAGTCTGCTTTTGGGGGAGAGGCAGTCTGGAACTCACAGTCTGGCAGATGGGAGTGGGTCTTGCTCTTGTCCTTTTTCCCTTGCCCTGCAGATCTTCCGGTGTCTGGCTGCAGGTAGCAGCCCGAACTAGCTGAGCTCACCAGCACTCGCACCGCAGGCTGATAGCTCCCGGCCCAAGATCCCACCCTAAACCAAAAGTATACATTTTCTGTGGGGGAAGGGGTGCTCCACAGTGCACTGCAGCTCAGACACACACTGCACTATCCTCTCAGTTCTTTCCACATGGGCTCCCTTGCCTTTGAGATTAGTTCACAAATCTCCCCTCCACGCCCCCAAGCAACACAACTGAGTCCTGTGGGTATAAGATCTGGCCTGTTGGCCTGTCCTCTGATTCACCAAGTTCAATCTCAGACCGTACCAGGGAGAAGTATGCTGGTCCTGAGTTGCCCTGGAGTGCTCAACTGGTTTGATGTCCCTCAGCTGTGGGGTATGCCCTGCTCTGTAGCCGGTAGGTAGCACCAGTGAGGACCAGTGGGCAGAGAGCTAATAGTCCAAGCACCCCTTGGTCCACTGCAGTCTTTAAGAGGAAAGGCATGAGCCCCATTCTCTGTGGAAACTTGGGTGTGGTGGGCATGCCAACAGAGGGGAAGCAGCCCCTTCTGAGAGCTCTGGCTCAATCTTCCCTTGGGGCACCTGTGCTGACTCACATGGGAACTGCTACAGCTGCCTTGGCAGCTATGGGTGGAGGAGGGAAGGAGGAAGAGAAGAATCTGAATGGAGGAGAGCTGGCACTCTGGTCCCCCTTGTCTCGGGGGCTCCCCTGACTTGCTGCACTCTCCTCTCCCCTGAAGGCAGCCTGCCCTGATTGTCCAAGCTCTAAGATCACACAGTGCCCCTGGGATGCACTGGCTCCCTGTGGCCACTGCAGTCTAGGAAGGGATTGGGAAATGTTTGTGTGCAGACTAGTGACAAGAAAACTGAAGGAGTGAAGCTCCCCGGGGAGGAGAAAGGCACACATGGGTGGAAAAGCAGTATGGCACCTGCTGCCTCTGCTTGGGTATGTGGTGAGGCAGAGTGACCCTGAGGGGCCTGGCAGACCAGTATCTCAGCTCACTGGTGGTAGCAGCTTTTGGGCTTGTGATGGTAGAGAAGCTCTCCAACAGTTTGGGAGCCTGCAATCTGCCAGAGGTGAGAGGGGAGGAGAAATAAACACTCCCACCTAAACTTTCCATAGGGTTCCAAATTCCTCAGGGGTTGATCTCTGCTGAAATCTTTCTCCTTCTTGTTCTTCTCTACAACTTCTTCATATGGAATATCTGGTAGATTCTGGCACCCTCAGAATCACACCTGGGCTATGCTTTTTTTCCCCATCTAACACTTTTCCTTCTTTCTGAGACAATCTGGTGATTGATGTCTCCAGTCAGCCATCTTGCCTCTGGCCACTCCCCAGTAATACTTTAAAACAAATTCTTTGCTTGAGGTATTTTGTATCTTACTGGGGTCATTTAAATTTGGGTTACACACCTGAGTGAGGGCTAACATGTGGTTCCATTTTCTAAGAGGAGATATTTTGTCTATAATAAGATCAATATAGAAATATTGCCTATGTTTTCAGGGCCTCCCACTCCCCACCCAACCTAGTAACACTTTTATTAAGGTTGTGGCCCTTTTTTCTGAGAGAGTTTATGATTTAACTCCCCACAATGCATGAGTCTGTCTTACATGGCTCTTAACACTGATGTTCTAGTTCATGATAAATGGCAAGTTCATAGCACTTGTTTGTTGAGCCTAAGAATACTGAGTCATAGTAATGCCCCCTGTATTTCTGGAGACAGAGATGATTTCAGAAGTCAACATCAGCTATGCTTTGTGTTAATTACTTTAACCGCATGGCTCCTTCTGGGCTTGGGCATTAGCATATCTCTCTGATCAGCTCTCATCTCCTGGGGTCCTTGCCAGCTCCAGCAACCCATGGCTCTAGGAAGAGGCTTGTCTTTCAAAACAGGTGAGAACCATAGGCCCAGTTTACAGCTGTCTCTTTGAAGTGCAGCTATTACTGACCAAGGAGATGCCCTCCTGAGATGAGGCAGCTTTTGAACTAACACATTTCGTTTTTCTTTAAGGCAAAGCCTTATGTGACTTCTGAAATCAAATCTTGTCTCCAGAAATACAGAGGGCATTTCTATAACTCAGTATTCTTAGGCTCAACACTTGTTTGCCTCTGAATTTGTGCTTTAGCTTCACTTTTGGCTTTTAAGGAGTTCCTTTACTTTACTGAAAATTTAATTCTGTACCTGAAATGCTTAAATATTAATTCATCATGTTTATTTGCTTTATAGTGGAAAGATTTTCCGGGATATCTGATGTAGCACCTTGAGAGAAATTAATATCACTTTTCACATGGACACATGGTATTCAATTGTATGTATGTGTATCTATGTAGCCATAGATGTATGTAGCCATACTTTTTGTTTTTAATGCTTATATATAGTGCTATAAAAGTGATTTTACAGGAGTATATACTTTAAAAAGTAGTGGAATTACAGGGCAAAAGGTTATGTACATTTGTCACCATGATAGATATTGCCAAATTACTTTCTTTAGAGGTAATTTGTAGGTAATCTTTAGAGGTTGTGCTAATATTATGCTCCCACTAGCAATGTATAAAATTCTCTATTTCTCTTCATCCTAATATGAGTATCTGTTATCTACTTTTGATTTTTGTTACTCTTATAGGGATAGAAAATGGCATGTCAGTTTTGAGTTACTTGCAAGTCTCATACCCTAAGTGAAAGTGAAGTTTTTAAATATATTTAAAGACTATTTTTTCTAAAAAAATTTAGATCATATTTGTGTCTATACTCTATGCTCATTTTCTGTTGGGTTGCTGGTCATTTTCATATTGAGTTGTATTTTAACTCTTGCTTATGGTATGAGTTGCCAACATTATTCTGCTGTTTGGGGTATTTTGATTTTGCTTAATTTTTTTGTCATGGAGAATGATTTTAATAAAATAAAAATTTTGCCTCTGTGCTATATAGCAGTATTGGAACAGCATCCTAAGTTGGGTACTATAAATTGACACTTTCATCATTATTTCTTTTCTTTAAATCAAACTCACTGTTACTTTTGCTCCCTCCTTAAAACTTATAAGTGCACAGATTCGGGATATCTTTGGTTATTTCTGTCATTTCCTATGTATCTGTCTTCACTGACCACTATGTGTGATTTTAGAGTCCCAATAAGAAGCACCCTTATGCAACTCCTCCATTTCTCTGATATTTAAATACATTACAGCATTCCTGGAGAAATTGATAGTTCTTTCAATGCCATGATTTAAATAAATTAAAAGGAAAGAATGACCACAATTTTCTCAAGAGTCTAAGTATTGTCAGTAAATACTCTATAAACTAAAAAAATCTGATTCAAAAAGCATCAAGCGACAAAACAGTAATTCTCTTCTCATTTAACATGATTGGGATAGGTGACTAGACAGTTAATAAAAAAACTTAAATATCATGTAAAAAGATATATCATTTAAACTTGTAAACCTAAATTATATATGAATGTACACTGAGCAACATTTTGACCTGTTACCAAGAACTTTCATTTGATCATAGCTTGGTATATTAGAAGTCAGTCATCTTACTGCAGATACCACATGCCCATAAGACAGCATTAATATTTCCCTATTTAGTCTATTTTAAAGTAAATGTGTATTGTGTGTGTGTATGTGTGCATGTGTGTGTGTTAAGCACTCTGGGTACCAAACTCTTTTAGAGTTTTCAATTTCATTTCAATCATTTATTGCTCCCCATCCAACAGCATTATTTTATGCATGTATTAGAAAGTAACCCCTAGCTTTGAGCACTCAGGATTATATGGACATCTACCAACTTGTGATACAGTAGGAATGAAGAATGATGGTAAATTTGGTGACTTGGTTAAGTGGAATTAAGTACACTTTATTTGCATCTGCCATGAAGAATGATGGTTAATTCAGTCAGTTGATCAGGTAGAGTTAGGTTAAGACAATTTAAATTGTTCTTGACATTTTTACTTTTCCTAGGAATGACAGACTTATATTCAAATATTTTAGTGTCTTGATCTTTAGCTTTTTTAAAAAAGATAGATTGTAATAATGTTTAACCATGGACATAATCGTATTCTGGAGAGTGAATTTAAAACAATGGCCAAAAAATATGGAAAAATGACAAAAAAAACCTTTCTCCTTGTAGAATTGGCACTATTTGATTTAGGATTAGTTTTTCTAAAATCTTCTCTTGTCTTTAGCTGACCTTTAGTTATAGACTATTTACAGAAGTTTGGCATAATGGTTCAGGTTCCTTAATTGGATTAATGAGACAATTTAAAGATGTTACTTTAAAAAGTATCAATATGCAAAAATGTCAATTGTCTTTCTGAACATCAGCAAATACTTAATTTTTTAAAGAATAAAACTTAAAATAAAGAACCCAGAGAATAAATATAACAAAAATATGAAAAATTTTATGGGCAAATTCATCAAATATTTTAAAAATTGTTAAAGCAAAGTACACATAAATGAATAAGTAACTATATCGTGTTTATGCATGAATGGCTTAATGTTGTAAAAGTTTCAATTGATTTGTTGAGGTGAAAAAGACCAAGAGTACCTGCAACACAGTATAAGAAAAATAAATTGGGAGAATTTACATTAATAGGTGTCAGGGTGCTTTTTTATTAAACAGTAAAAATTAAGACAGACAAGGGATCGACCACCGGAATAGAAAAACAAAAGCTCCCAAACAGACCCACATTATGAACACTGGGTGTATGACAAAAGTATGTGGCAAGTCACATGTTAAATCTTGGAGATAGGATGAACTATTTATTAAAAATATAATTAGTGATCAAATGGAAAAGAATGAGATTTAATTCCTACCTTAAACTTTAAAAAATTAATTCTAGATAGATGGTGACTAATATGGTAGTATAGGAAAATTTCTTTAAAATCTCAAGATGAGGAATTTTTAGGAATGAAACACAAACAACTAAATATAAAGAAAAAGATTGAAAAATTTTACTACATTAAAATAAAAAACATCTATTTATCAAAAGAGACCATAATGAAAATGAAACGATAAGCTACTGAGTGGGAGAAGATATTTATAACACATATACTGGTAAAGTATTCACATCTGGACCATATAAACAATTTCTAAATTACATAAGAAAAATATAACTTAAAAAGGCATTTCACAAAAGAGAAGATACAAATGGCAAATAAAAATATAAAGTGGTGATTACAAGAGACATGAAAATGAAAGTTATAGTGATATAGCATTAGATACATACTAGATTAGTAAAGACATGGGCAATATATATAACCTGAACTTTTGTACCCCCATAATAAGCTAAAAGAAAAAAAAAAAGAAAAGAAAAAAAAAAAAACAGATTCACCACAAAGTGGTAACGATTTGGAGAAAGAGGAACTGTCACAGACTACTGGTGGACATGTAATTTTGATATAACCAGTTTGGAAAACAATTTGTCATTATCTAAATAAACTGAACACAAGCATACCCAATGATCCAGCAATTCTACTTCTAATATATTCCTAAGGTAATCTCTTTGGTCTGTGCTCCAAAAAATACATATAAGAATGTCTATATAGGATTGAAATAACTAAGGCTAGAAATAACCAAAATGTCTTAAAATTGGAATGGAAAAATTAAATGTGCTGTGTTTCTACTATGAAATATTACATAGCATTGAATAAGAATGAACTGAAGTTACATGTGAGGATGTATATGTGTCTTACAAATATGTGAAATGACAAACAAGACACAAAGGATTCATAGGGTATGAATCCATTTTTATACCATTCATACATACATATGACTAAGTTCTATTGATTAGGAATATATATATGAGTGATAAAATGACAAATAATAGTGAGAAAACTATTAATGTAAAAGTCAGGACAATGGTTACTTCTGGGAGGATGAATGAGTAGAGATTGTGAGTGGACATGGGGGCTTTTGGAATGCTGGAAATGTTTTCAGTTTTACCTGAGTTGTAGTTTAACAAGAGTCTGCTTTACAATTATTCTTTAAATTATGCATATATGTTTTAGGCTTTCTTCTGTGAGTATATTTCATGAATAATCACTTCCAATAAGAGAAAATCAATAGCCAACAAACCTAGAAAAATATTCCTTATTATGTAATAATGGAAAAGAAAATTAAATGAGATGCAATTTTATACTAAATATATTGGCAAAAACTAAAAAGTGTGAGAATATACTAGAAACCATTGAATTGCATACTATAAATGGGTAAGCTGTACGGTATGTGAATTATATCTCAACAAAATTGTTTAAAAAGTGTTAAAATGCTATGATTTGAAAGAAAATACATTTTTAAAAAATTTACACAAAAAACCCTGAAAAGTGTGAGAATGTAGAAAAGTAGTAGTGGCAGTGTAAATCAATATAAGCACTTTGGAAAACAATTTGGTATCAACTAGTAAAGTTGATGCTCATACCCTATGGTGCAACAATTCCACTATTAGATACGTGTTGTAGAGAAACTCTAGCACATATGCAGGAGGCATATACAAAAAATTTAATAGCACTGTTATTTACAATAGCAAAAAATTGGAAACAGTTCAAATGTCCTACAAGTGGAGCATGCATATTCTTAATGATGAAAATTAATGAGGTACCATTATGTGCATTAGCATGAATGAATCACATACATGATGTGAAAATTATGTCATAAAAAATACATGCAGTACGATTTCTTTTTTATTGCTAAAACACATGTAACAGGAAAATATGTACTCATATATATATAGATATGTGGTAAAAGATTAAAGAAAAGGATTGTTAAATATAAAACAAATATTTTTTAAACTCTGGGTGGTGAATAAAAGTACATATGAAGAGTAACGCACGATGGGCTTCAAATTTATTGGTAATATTCTACCTTAATCCACCAGCTGCATAGAAGGTCATTTTATTATTATTCTATGTACATTTCATATGCTATATTGTGCTATGTGAATGCATAATATACTCTTCTTGGAAGTAATTATTCATGAGCTATACCCACAGAAGAGAGTTTATAACATATATACACTATATATCTTTATATATGTGTGTATATATATATATATATGCAAGTAGGCTCCACTTATATATGCATGATTCAGTCCTTAGTTTAAAAAGAGTTAATGGGAAAGGGAAAAATGAAGAAAGAAATGATATTTATATATTGGAATGGAATAACCTTTAAGATATTAATAAATTAGTGGAAAAAAGGAAGATAAAGAAAGTGTGCATCAGATGCTATGATTAGTATAAATAAAAAAGTAAAATGAAAATAAATGCACAATTTGCTTCTTTGTATTGAACATTTTTGGAAAGTTATGCAGGAAACTGATGACTTGGTTGCCACCCAGAACTGAGTGTTCGGATGACACTTTTATCAGAGGAAGAATTTTCATTGAATGCTGTAACTTTAGACTTTCATACCACGCAAATATATTATAATTATTACAATAGTTACAATTAAATTTTTAAAATAAATTATAATATCCTACCAAAATTTTCTGATTAAACTGTGTCCTATGATATATCTAAATGGGTGGGAAAGAAGGAGAACCTGACTTGTACTCTACTAACAAAGGACTAAAGCATTCTATTTTTGGCCTTCTCACCTAGAGGCCACAGTATAAGGAATGGGTAAATCCTCCTGTTGCTACAAAGGAAGGGGAATAACGAAAGGAATACTGTGATTATTATTTTTTCAACTTATAAATGATAAGCATGGAATAGTAGAATGGGACAGAATTTAGTTAACATAAGCCAGAAAATCACACTGAATATCAAAATTTCACAGTCATTCTCATTAACAACATTTATGCCAGTCACATACATTGGTTTCCACAGAGACCAACCAAAATTTCCACCAGATACTGGCTTTATAATCTGACTTTCTAACAAAAACTATTAATAGCTTATTATATCCCTGCAAAGCCCAACGTTGAGCAATACAGAAGAGCAGCAGCAAAGAACTAATGTTTTGAACTAAAATAAATCCATTTATTTATAATGTGGTCTGGACAATTTTTGGAGGTCATATTTTATAACACCTTCTATAAATCTGGAATTTTCCTTCAGTAAACAATGGTGCTGAATTTACTAAATGTATCATTTGGTTGTCTAAAATTGACAAAGCTTTAATTTCAATAAACTGATTATTTTATAATTTAACATTTAACTAGCAATTTAAAAAACTCTTTTAGGTAGCATGGAACAAATTTATTCCTATTTTGCTTGTTTGTCAATTTACTATACTGTCATAACATCACTTTAAACTTTCTGAAGTAGTATCTCAATATAATCCAGGTGCTGAAGTTACTACTCTTGATACATTATACAAGTTAACAAACATTTGTGTGTCTACTACACGTAAAACAATCTACCAGAAGGTGGAATGACACAGATGGAGAAAAATACACTGATGTGCTTTCCAATAAATTTGTTTTACTGTTTGCAGGGGAGGGACCAGATGTACTGTGACTGGTTGATGAAAGATAGCAAAAGAAAATTAGTTAAATTAGTTGTGATGGTCTGTGGGCAGCATCTGGGTATGTAAAGAAATCTAATTTATTTGGAGCTACCTGAATTCCATAAGGATTCAGGGCAAAAGGAACAGTTTACCTGAATCTTCGAAGATGAGAATGATTTTTAGAAGAAAAAACAGTGACTTTCAAACAAGGAAAGAACATGAGTTAGCTAAGATTGGTAGTATTGAGGTAAATGACATATTTGGAAAACAGAGAGTTTAAATAGCCTGAGTTTAAATAGTGAGTTTCAAGATCTCAGAGAATAAGATGAGATCATACTACAGAGAGCCGTGAAAGCAATGCTAAGTCATTCACATTGTTGTTGTTATTTTGTTCATGGGGGAACCATTAAATGTTTTTGAAAATGTTTTTAAAATGTTTTTGAAATACTTAAATTTAAAAAATATTTTCTGTTAAAGAAGAAATATTTGGCCATAGTAACTTGGCAAACATCTTTTTTTAAAATTGTGATAAAATACACACAACATAAAATTTACCATCTTAACCATTTTTAAGTGTTACCATTTAAGTTTTAACTATTTTACAGTTCAGTGGTATTGTGCACATTCACACTGCTGTCCTACCATAACCACCATCCATCCACATAAATCTTTTCATCTTGTAAGACTAATATTCTGTACTCATTAAATAACTCCTCTCCATTCCTCCTTCCCCAGATTTTTTACTAATATAAAATAAAATAATAACATATATATGGCAAAAAATTATTCTATGGATGGTGAGAAATAAACAGAAATTGATAAATGGAATTATTAAATTTATTAAACAGAATTAATAAATGGGTATGCTGTGCCATATGGTCCATATTCATAAGTGTCTCTTTCATCACCTTTCTAGACAGATAGATTTACACATACCCATGTGTAGATATACATGTATCTGTAGATCTAAGAAACTGAGGAGGCTTAATAGGGAATATGGCTGAATCGATCAAGTAAAAATGAGATTTCATTAGGAAATTGCCCTAGAAGTTAGCCATTATGAGTCTTGACCAGTAATGCTGTCCACTGAACATAAAATATAATGATTTTAGGCAGAAAAGTATCATTTAGGCAGAACAGAAAAGGGTTGTATAAGGTAATACAATAAGAGAGAATAGAGCCAGGTTTAATGGTCACCTGGCTGATGTGTTGACAGTGCCAGGAGCTAGGGGGAAGGGGTCTGATCTCATTTTCAGTTCTAGTCCCATATGCAACCTCTGGCCAGAAGCTCTTTCACTGACTGAGCAGGTCCTCAGATGGCTGAGGAACTAACAAACATATCCAGTTACCTTGTTTTCACAAGCTTCCATGGAAACAGGAACAGCTCAGGAAATTTCAAATGAGCCGATAGTCTTTACTGAGCACACACAATGTATTCATCTGGGTTCTAGGTTTTACACGTTATAATTAGGTTTATACAGTGATGTATAGTCAATAAGGACAAAATTTTTCAGCTTACAAGAACATGTGGTCATATCTAAACACAATATTATGATGTTTTCATATCTTATGATATTGCCGTGGAAAAACACAAATTTGTTGTCATGAGTTTAATGCAAAATCAGCTGTCAGATAAGCCTTAATTTAAAGGCAATTAGCTCTTTTTTGGTAATTGGAAATATGAGAAGAATGTTGTAAAATGCCCCAAAGTAAACACATCCAGTTGGAGTAAATTAGTTTTGATTTACATGAGATTTTGTATGCCTAGAGATTTTGGTTTGAAAGAAACTGAACTTTTTGAATCCTAAAACAATTTTAGTTCATTTTATTTCTTATGTTTCCCTAACATGGACTTCATTGCTTCTTATTGCTATCATCAATTTCCTCAAGCCTTTAAATAGTAGTTGCCTTATCGTCTCTCTTATGTTCATTAGACTTTCCACAAGATGAAATAAATTCTGCTTGGTAAAGGTGTTGGTGATCTTCAAATGAAGTTACAATGACTTCATTTTGTGACAAATATAATAATGAAAATCATTCTCCTTGGACTGGAAAATCATGGTTATTATTGGCTGTTATGTGTTCCTGAGCCTGAGGAGGATATTTCAGTGTGACCACACAATCCCTAAACAGAGACTGACTTTACAGAGTCTTTAATCAACCAGTTAGGAGAATAAACTTAGTGGAGAAAGTGTCGGGTAGGGTTTGGGATTTTTGTTTTTAATATCATATGAGCAAGATGAATAAACTTTTTTTAGGCTGTCTTTGCTTTTCATCAAATCAAGATTTCCAAGCCAGGCCGGGCACAGTGGCTCACGCCTGTAATCCTAGCACTCTGGGAGGCCGAGGCGGGTGGATTGCTCGAGGTCGGGAGTTCAAGACCAGCTTGAGCAAGAGCGAGACCCCATCTCTACTAAAAATAGAAAGAAATTATCTGGCCAACTAAAATATATATAGAAAAAAAATTAGCCAGGCATGGTGGCTCATGCCTGTAGTCCCAGCTACTCGGGAGGCTGAGGCAGTAGGATCACTGAGGCCCAGGAGTTTGAGGTTGCTGTGAGCTAGGCTGAAGCCACGGTACTCACTCTAGCCAGGGCAACAAAGCGACACCCTGTCTCAAAAAAAAAAAAAAAAAGATTTCCAAGCCAGTTTTTTTTATTTCTGCATATTATGGTGGTACAAATGTTTAGATTATGTATGTTGCCCTCCCCCAGCCCCTGAATCAGAGCTTCAAATGTGTCCATCCCCCAGACGGTGCACATCTCACTCATTATGTATGTATACACCCATCCTCTCCTCCTCCCTCCCATCTGCCTGACACTCGATAAATGGTATTCCTATATGTGCACTTAGGTGTTGATCAGTGAAACCAATTTGATGGTGAGTATATGTGGTGTTTATTTTTCCATTCTTGAGATACTTCACTTAGTAGAATGGGTTCCAGCTCTATCTAGGAAAATAGAAGAGGTGCTATATCACCATTGTTTCTTATAGCTGAGTAGTACTCCATGGTATAGATATACCACATTTTATTAATCCACTCATGTATTGATGGGCACTTGGGTTGTTTCCACATCTTTGTAATTGTGAATTGTTCCAAGCCAGTTTTTAATAATAATTTTATAATTTACTCATATTTTGCTTATGTAGTTTATCAGAAGTGGAGAAAAATTTATGCTAGTAGCCCCAAAGTTTTCAGTTAAAGTTTAGCGACATTCCTTAAAAAGAATCCATGGTTGATCAGTGACTTTAGGACAATGTTTCTATATTTTTTGCTTCTGTTTGGTTTTTGACATGAGGAGGTTATGGTCCCTTTCATGATGAATGAGGCAGGTACTTTTTTCAGGTAAGTCCACATATGTACATGCATTCACAGTCATAAACAATTTCAGGATGTCCCTGTATTTCCTGAACTACATTATGTACTCTAAATTTAGAACCTGAAGCTTAAAGCACCAAATCTATACTTTTCAATCTTAACTTTTACAACTAGAGCATTTCCTATCTGTCCCAATCTTTTCTTCCACTATTTCATAAAATGAAGCTTCTGCTCAAGTCAATGTGATTTCCACACTGTCTCCAAAACACATCACATCAATATCTACCTACATTTCTCTGATGCCATTCTCAAATAGATCCTGGATAACTTTTTTTTTCTTCTTATATCCCCAGTTCTAGCAAATCAGTATTTAAATTAAGCTATATTTTCCATGAAAATTTTTTATGATAGAAACACACAGTGAATTCTCTTTTTTCAGCAATTTTAACTTGTGACCCAAAGCATGTTGATTATTATAATACAGTATCCCTTAAAGTAGTTAACATCTTCCTGGGTGTTTACCCTCAAGAAGGTAGGGTTGTAGATCAGGGTTATACTTCACACTTAAATTCTTTCAGTAAGAAACTACCAAGTGAAGAAAGATGAAGTTGGGGATGCTGTTGACTTTACTGTGACATGTCCTTTTAAGGAGAGTCAGCAGTGGCAATATTTTATCAGAAGTTGCCAAGTGTCACCAAGCAATTGATTTGTTTCACCTCATAGCTATTTGAATCTTGTAGCTATGAATGACTTCCCTCCCTTCTTTTTTTGCTAGAAAACTAGACCCAATTTGTGGAATTCTAGCAACAGCATAGGACTTCATCCATGCTTTCATCTTGTTTTATCATATTTCATTTCCCTTTTGTGCAAATTTCCACACAGTGTTTATCCTCTGATAATATGCTCATTAAAAACACACCTGCACCCAAATGTTTATAGTAGCACAATTCACAATTACAAAGATGTGGAAACAACCCAAATGCCCATCAATTCATAAATGGATTAGTAAATTGTGGTATATGTATACCATGGAGTATTACTCAGCTATAAGAAATAACGGTGATACGACATCTCTTTGGTTCTCCTGGAGAGAGTTGGAACCCATTATACTAAGTGAAGTATCCCAAGAATGGAAAAACAAGCATCACATGTACTCACCAGAAAATTGGTTTCCCTGATCATCACCTAAATGCACATTGGGGAATGATACCAACTGGATATCAGACTGAGGCAGGGGGTGGGGGGAGGGGATGGGTGTATGCCTACATGATGAGTGCGTTGTGCACTGTCTGGGGAATGGCCATGTTTGAAGGTGCTGACTTGGGGAGGTGGAGAGTGAGGGGAGGGGATGGAGATATGACTACATGGTGAGTACCAGGCACACTGTCTGGGGAATGGACACGCTTGAGGCTCTGACTCTGGGGGATGGGCGGGACATGGGCAATACATATAACCTGAGCTTTTGTACCCCCATAATAAGCTGAAATAAAAAAAAATAAATAAAAACATCTAAATATCCCTAGAAAAAGTCAGAAAAATATACAATAAATAAAATATATTATTTACATTCTCTACTGTGTTATCGTGATGCTTGAAGAGGAAGAATAATTATTTAAGATCTGGTGAAAAAAGAGGAAAGGAGTGAAAGAGGAAGAATCAAAGAGAAGAAGGAAGAAAGACATGCATAGATTAAAGTATTACTATCCCTAATTTCAAATGGAGTAATTTTTATCTATGAGGTTATAATAATTTGGATTAAAATGGCAATTTTCCATCTCAAGCACCCCCTATTCTTCTTTCCTGTTTTATTTGCCTATAGGATTTATATCTGGCATGTCTTTATTTGTTCTTTGTTCATTGTCTGTATCCTTTCACTAGAACATAGCTCCATGATGGCAAGAATTTGTTCCTTACAGATCTCTCCAACCTATAACAATGCCTGTCCCTAATTAGATACTCCATAAATAATGAATAATGAATAATAAACAATCACAACAACATCATATGGATACAGGGTAGAAATAGTCTCCCTAAACTGGAAATTTGTCTTCTAGTTCTATGTGTTCTGATACTAGCTTTGTGGATTTGACTCAGTTATATCTTCTGATTTAATTTCCTCCATTTATTTCCCTCATGATGATTTTGGATTAGATGAGCTATAAGATTTAATGCCAAGTCCTTTCTCCAAATTCTATCAGCAAAGATTATTGTTTATTTTAATGTTTACTACTCAATTAGAATCCATAAGAATAGTTTTTTTCTAAAAATTTCTCATATATTCTTCTGTAACCCTTGTAAATGTCTATTTTTTCATTTTTTAAAGATTATGAAGTCTCATACATACAGACCTGTGAACTTAAATTGATAAGCTTATTCTTTGACAATTTTGAATTAGTAATTGTTCTTGTTTTTAAAGACGTTATCAGTAGCTCTAAATTGAATGAGTCTGTCTTAAACTGTAAAGTCAATTGAAATAGATTTGTTGATTTTATGAATGAGGACAGCTGTGTTCTGATGAACAATTTATATTTGCAATTCCTTTTCATTACTGGCAGACTTTCCCTATGTACCTACATCCTCTTTACATTTCTTTAGTTTATTTCCCTGCAGATTTGTATACTAACAGTTTGGTGCTGTTCTTCTCTGTACATGCTTATTAAAAATTTCATTTGAACTCATTTTCATAGCAGGAAGTAAATGAATTCTTTTCAGAGCAATGAAAGACATGAGGTAGGCCATATTTATTCTGTGAAAATTCTGGAAATTCTGACAATTTACATCAACATTTTTCCTTATTTACTATGTACTAATCTCCACTGGGATCTCTGTATGAATGAGTCCTTAAGGAGTTCAATCTAGTGGGGAAAACAGTCACACACACCTCAATATTTTATAACTAAAGTGATGAGGTGACAGTGAGTACAATGTGAAGCTCAGAGAAAAGAGGGATCATTGTTGGCATTTTCTGAGGTAAGGTGTCATAGTCTTCTCCTCTTCCTCCTCCCATTACTACTTAGCATCACCTTCCTTTCCTGGCAGGTATGGCCAAGAAAATGGAGCTCCCTCTCCTTTCAGCTCCCAATAAAGCTGGGAAAGACAAGCCCAGAAGACTAGAGGATACCGCCCTGTCCAATGCTCAGAATAGTGGCTCAGAGTTTCAGAGTATGTAAGAAAATAGAGCTCTGAACCTCCCGACAAAGGATCTGACTTTATTTGAATAAAGTTTTTAATTTTGGTAATATTTAACATCTGAAAATCAACCAATTCAATATATCCCATCAATGGAATTTTTTAAATTCCACATTATCACCTTAATAAATGCAGAAAAAAACATTAGGCAAAGTTCAACACCACTTCATGATAAAAACATTCAATGAACTAGGAATAGAAGAAAAATTTCTCAGTCTGATAAAGGGCATCTAAAAAGAATTCACAGATAACATCATATTTAGTGGTAAAAGACTGAGTTATTTCTCCTAATATCAGGTATAAGACAAGATTTTCTGCTCTTATCACTTCTATTCAATATTGTACTAAAGATAGTGTACAGCAGTAAAATTTTGCTAATAATGTGACATGTCCTTCAAAAATGTCCCATTTTAAACTACCATCACAGTATTAGAGTGCTTCTTTCCTTATCTCATAATAAAACATTTTGACCTCTATAATCCTGTACAATCTGTGAAAAATGGTTATACGTTGTGGTTTTAATCTGAATTGTTTTAATTATTATTGAGATTGGGCATTTTTTATATGTTATCTATTTTTGATAGTACTTCTGCAATCTGCCTATTTGTGTTTACCCATTTTTATTTGTTGGTTTTTTATATTGATTTATGAACACTTTCTATATATTATGAACTTTCTCTGTATATCTTATATATATGTATATATCTCTCTATATATTGATTTATGAACACTTTTTATATATTATGAACTTTCTCTGTATATCTTTTATACATATATATTTTTTTTTAGTTTGTCTTTTGGCCTTGGGCATTGTGTTTTTTTACCATCTTAAATATTATTTAGTCAAATGTATCAGTTTTCTGTATTTTGTATCTTGCTTAGAAAGCGCATTTTGTTTTCAAGACTTAAAAACAATCACTTGCTTATTTTTTTACATTTACATTTTGGCTCATCTAAAATTGTTATATAAAGATAGGGATAGGAATCCAACTTCCCCTTTCCCCTGCCAAATAGTTGACCAATTTCTCCCTAATCATTAAAAAAAATTATCATCTCGCTATCATGTTAAACTATTTTGTGATTTACTATGTGAGTTTTTGAAATGTATTAATATATTTGGGTAATTTATCATATTCTATTTCCATTGATGTATGTGGAGAAAGGCAGTCCACCATGGGTCCTGATCATACCTGAGCAATCTTGCAGAGTGTGCTGCAAAGCTTATATATTTTCTGATACTGAGAAGTTTCTGTAGTTAGCTACACAGGCAACTAAGTAGGTCAACTCTACCCTGGGAGACTGGGAGGGACTGGCTTGCTCACTGCTTACTACAATGTCTACCATTTGCTCAAAATGTGCTAAACCCTTTTCCTTGGGTTCTTTTATTTTAATAAAAACTTATGTATATGTAGGTGTCATCTGGGCCCATTTCACAATCCTGATGGAATTTGGGTGCAAATAACCACTGCAAATATGCTGATGTTCATGTTACTTGCTGTAATGTGCATGATGAAGTCTTTGTCTCTGACCCAAGGAGTTTCATGTCTACTGCCAGAGTTCATGAAACAGGTTATCTTATTAGTCTGTAAGTACGGTAAAATCTCAAAGTCTTCAGTTTTTGACAATTTCAATGTTTATTCATATTAAACTCTTTTAATTATTATAATTTTAAATATGTTTTAATAAATGGTAGGACTATTACCTTTTCAACATTTTCTCTTAAATAAGTTTTCTGATATTTTTATGTCTTTGTTGTCCCTGAAAATGAAACCTGTGGACAATTTTACTGGGCTCATATTGAATAAAAATATATTGATTTATGAAGAATGAACATCTTTAAAATACTGTTTTTCTGTCCAAGCACTAGATATGTGTTACTGTTTGTTTATGTATTCTTGTATGATGCTCAATGGCATTTTTTAAACATAGGCTCTGCATATTTTGCTAATTTTATTCTTTTGGGAAGTTTTTGGAATATCAGTGATTATAAATAATAGCCCGATGTCTCAAAAAGGAAATTCTGGAAGCTGATGTTAGATCACTTTAGTGTATAAGTCCAGCAAAATTCTAGACAGTACGTTAGAAATAATTTTCTTTTATGGTCCCAAAATACATGTCAAAATAAAACTTATCTAATACAGACATAACCACATGAAAAAGTACTAAAATGGAGTGTTAAAAAAAGCAGAAAATCCAGGAAGTCAACCCAATGATTTGGGGGTTAGATGATGAATCAAGAATATCAGAGAATAAAATAATTAAGAATAAGAAATTAATAGATATTGCCTTTTAAGAGATTTATGAGATAATTCATGGACCATATTAATTCCAAAAGGAGGAATTTGAAAGAAGCTGAGATTGGAGGAATCTGCTGATGGGAGTATTGAGTGAAAATCAATATACTATTATTGAAATTATAAACCTATTACATGCCATGCTGGAATGGCCTGAGAAAACTTAGGTTAGATCAAAAGGTTTCTAACAGGTCAAACATAAGATAAAATTAAGAGAGAAAAAGAGTGAAAAAACTAGAAGCCATGATTGTGTGCATACACACATATATATGTACATCTATGGCATAAAGCCAAACAGAGAGACATGACTGCCAACTCTAAAGAGGGAGGAGGGGAGGAGCAGAGGGAGCAGGAGCAGAAATTTATCTGAGGGAAATTGTTTGACTTCTCTATGAACCAATATTGCCTCTCCAATACTAACATAGCTGCCTCACTGGTATCAACACCCCTAAAAAAGCCATTAGAAGTTTAGTCAGTATTCATAGAATTACAGAACCAGAGTGTAGAGCTATAATTATTCCATATTACTTTGGGCAACACTGCAGCTGGAGGGCTATGTGCGATTTTGAGCACTGTGTTTTCAAAAGACACTGAGATTGATGGACGTGTAGAGGAGCAGAGTAAACTGAGATGAAAAACTGAAATAGGAAATAGATCCAATAATATTTTGGCTTGTAATGAGATAGTTTTAAGTTAAACATGATAATTGATTGATTGACTGAATTAAAATATTTAATGAAGGATTGGTATGTGGGTGTTGGATTAGAATTCTCTACCTATAAATTATGTTTGTCTGTCTAGCAAGCCAGCTGATTCCTGAAGACTCCTCTAACATTTTATAATTCTAAAAGTCAAGGATTACACTCAATCTGTAACAAATCATTGGAAATAGCAAAGACTAGGTTTGGAAATAATGAAGTAGATATGAAAGCAATGTAAACACATTCTTAACAGAATCATGATGTAGATGGGTTAAAAGTACAGACTCTCGAGACCATCAGGTCCAAATTCCACCTTTGCCACTCACTAGCTGTGTGACATTTGGCAAGTTACCCTTTCTATGCCTCAGTTTCCCCATCTGTAAATCAGGGCTAATAGTAGCACCTAAATCATAAGACTGGCTTGAGGATTAAACGGGTTAATATATGAGTTAAAATATGATCTAAAATACTTCCAGGCAGGTAGGTAATGCTACACACAGGTTAGCCATTATTATTATTACAGTTGTTAGGCAACAGAACAGGCTATCTTATAAATTATCAAACTCACTGGGGCTATGTTAGTTAATCTCGTTCATTAGGTGGGAGTCTATGATTCATGATTTCTTCTCAGAAATGAAGATGATGGGAAAGAAATAATCATGTGCCTAAGACGGTTCTGTGTCTTCCTGCCTCTATCCTATAAAGGAACAAGGGAGAATGAGGCTGGGAGTTCTCCCACAGGTGACCTTTTTTTTAAAATAAAGAAATAGAAATATAAAATAAATCATAAGTAGTATCTTTCAGAAAACTTCAGAGTGAACAGTACTTAGATGTAAGCCTCTAGATTTGTGTCATTTCCATTTTGCAGCAGGTATTGTAGTCAGTTCTAGTCCCAGACTCCGCGGCAGGGCAGGCAGCGCATCTTCCAGGCTCTTCTTTCTGGCTGTCACCTCGCAATGCAACCATGGATCTACATCACCTCCTCATACAGAGCAGACCACTACACTTAAAATTAGTGGACTATCATCAGACAAATTAAAACTTATTTACTTTCTGAATGAAGCAGTTATAATCTCAAAGGTAGGCTAAATTTCCTTGTCTCTCTCATAGGATTTTTACCTGTACCTCTTTTAAAGCAATTATCACAATCTTCCAATTGATCTCTTGCCTCTGTCAACAAATGGTGTTTTACTATTTCTGTATCATTTTATCTACCTTTTTAGCACAGTGTTTTGTCCAGGGAAATAACTAAAATATTTTTTGAATAAATATGTGAAGTTACTTGTAACTGAAAAATACTGGATACTCTTAAATGAACAAGTATTTTGTTAATACCTACTTAGGGTCCTCATCAAAGCCTAATATTGCAGTATTTATAAAAAACTTAAACAAGTTCTTAGACTCTGAGCTTATTCAAAATAGGAGTAATTTCTCATTTATATCTGTATTCCCAGGGTGCTCTACAGTTCCAGGTACATATATAATAGGTGCAAGAAAATGTTATTAAATCCATGCCCAATGTGATTAACTATTGAAAAATTTCTGGTACAACTAATAATAATAATAACACTATAAATAGTTGTTGACATTTCTTAAGGTCTTCTTATAATTCACTGTGATAAGTAATGATATAAATAGTTAAGACAATGTATTACCTTATTTAATCCTCACAATAAATCTAGGAAATAGGTATTATTATTCTCATTTTACAAATAAAGTATTGATATTCAGAGGCAAAATTACTTGTCTTAGGTCATTTTTCTTTTCTTAGTAACTTGTTGACCCAACACGAGATGTATTAGATAATAAAATCATTGCCAGAAACCACTCTGTTAATATTACCTAAGCATTGCAGAGCACTCAATGACACTAATGGATCCCTAAGACTTTTAGCTTTTGCCAAGTTTTTGAATTATTGTCAGGGATTGTCTTAATAAGTATGCCAAGACCCGTTTATAGAGCAGATGAATTTGAATTTTTAATGATAAAAATTTACTTTACCCTACTTTAAATTTAGAGCACAAATAAAATTTCACTGAATAGTATAGCTAAAGGGCTAAGTTGGTGGGCTTGGAGACCAGGGTTTGAATTCCTGCCTTTGTTGCTGTGAACATTAGCAAGTTGCTTAACCTCTCTATGCCGCAGTTTCTTCCTATGCAAAATGTAGATATCAATAGGCCCTCTCTTATGGGACTACTGTATAGACAAAAATGAATGAATATGTAGAAGGTGTTTAGAACAGTGTCGGGCATTTAAGGACTCATACAGTTAGATTGGGCACAGCTAGATAATCCAAGATAATCTCCCCATATTGAGCTGCCCAAGGTCCTTAATTTAACCACATCTGCAAAATCCCCTTTGCCATGTAAGGTAACACATTCAGAGATTTCAGAGATTAGGAGGTGGATGTCTTTAGGGGTCCATTATTCTGCCCACCACACTAGGCCTAAGACCCAGTGTTACTTCAGAACTGTCTTTGAAGACATTTGAAAATCAGTGAGTGCTACTGGCCTCACGGGAGCTGGAGATACAGAAGCCATCAGATAAGCCGCAGGCAGCCAGAATTGTGCCTTATCAGGGTTATAGCATCTGCAGTACTAGTCATCTCTGCTCATCACTGTTGCCAACATAAGCTTCTAATGAAACCAGAACTGTCTGAAGAGATTTTAATATTGAAGTCCTGTTTTGACCATGTCACAATGGTTCCTCAAGGTGCCATGATAGTAGGCAATTCTTCCTCAGGATCACCATCACCGACAACACAGTTGTTCCATCAGTATTATAGTTCTTTAAATGCATTGACATAAACATTTACATAACAGGCAAGATGGCCACCAGGATGGCTATTTTGAGTCAGACTCCTCGTGTCTCCTGACTCCTGGACTCTGAACTATTAGTTTCCCTTCAACTGCAGTTTGTTGCTAAAGCAAACAACAGGTCCTGTTTCTTTCCATAGAAGTGGTACTTCCTGGTTAAGGCCTTTGGTCAAGTTCATCCTGGTTTAACTGATCAGGTTTTAAAAACTGGACTTTTTGTAAACCGATCTCACAGGTAGTAGAATGATGACTACCAGAGGCTGGGGAGGGTAGCAGGAGTGGGGGATAAAGTGGGGATGATGTATGGGTGCTAAAAATAGAATAGAAAAGATCTTATATTTAATTGTGCAATAAGTTATAGTCAACAGTAAGTTACAGTATACTTTAAAATAACTAAAAGAGTGGAATTGGAATGTTCCTAACCCAAAGAAATGATAAATGCTTGAGGTAATGGATACCCCAATTACCCTAATTTGATTATTACACATTGTATGCCTATATCTAAACATCACATGTATCTTATGAATATATACAACTATTATGTACCCATAATAATTAAAAATAAAATGTTTAAAAAATTTGGACTTATTATAGATTGTATAAAGCCAATTTCTTGTTTTTTTTTTTTTTTTTTTTTTTGAGACAGAGTCTCACTTTGTTGCCTGGGCTAGAGTGAGTGCCGTGGCGTCAGCCTAGCTCACAGCAACCTCAGACTCCTGAGCTTAAGCGATCCTCCTGCCTCAGCCTCCCTAGTAGCTGGGACTACAGGCATGTGCCACCATGCCGGGCTAATTTTTTCTATACATATTTTTAGCTGTCCAGATAATTTTTATTTCTATTTTTAGTAGAGACGGGGTCTCGCTCCGGCTGGTCTCGAACTCCTGACCTTGAGCGATCCACCTGCCTCGGCTTCCCAGAGGGCTAGGATTACAGGCGTGAGCCACTGCACCCAGCCTAAAGCCAATTTCTTTTCAAAAATTTATTTTAATAATTTAGTCAGAATTGGTTTCTGTTGTATGAAACTTAGAAAGCTGACTGATACAGAAATTTTTTCAATCTTCTCAGTATGCTAGACATTATTATGAGGAAAAGCTTAGTCTTTCAGTGTGATGTTAATTCTCTCAGACAATTCCATTTTGCTTCCGTATGTGGAAATATTTTAATTATAATATTGCTATTTCATCAAGTTGCATGATCTAATATGTCATTTCCTTTTGATATCTAGTTAGTATCTGGACTAACTGGATCCAAAAATAAAAATGAAACCCACCAGAAGATATTATTGGTCTAAAGCATGCCAAAAGTAAAATAGATTGGCTATAGCAGGTCACAAGAGTGACATTCAGGTCTCTTGCAATGTGATCAACCTCTCTGGGTATCAGTTTCTAAATTTTTTATTGTGACAAACAAAGGAGATGAAATCAAATATCATATGTAAAAAACATGCTATTGCACCTCTCAGTAAGTGCTTAACAAATAAATGCCTAATTGTTAAAGTAACATAGATTTTGATTAAATTATCTTATATGATTATTTACAATTTTAATTAGCAACTTTGAAAGAGATCAAAATTTTTGAAGAAAAATTAACCATCTGGTTTAGAATATTATTGTATGTAGTTGGGATTTATGAAGGAGAAGCATAAAGCTAGAGTATTCTAAGTTCCATATCAAAACTAGCGTCTCTACTGGCTGAACATAAAAAAAAATATTTTTATTTTTTAAAAACATTTCTGTTTTACAAAAAAAGAACTGTGAGCTAAAGGGTTGCCTGGTGAACCAAATGAGCTTAAATGCTTAATTTATTACATTACTGCTTCTCTTAATCCATAAGGATCATCTGTGTAGCAGCCAGAAAGGACAGAGAGAGAGCCAAGCCTGAGATGTAGATCTCAAACATTTATAATTATTAATTCCACATTTGGGCTTTGAGGTCTGTATCACTCAGGGTCCAACAGGAAAATATTTAATAGAAACATCTCAAAGTACTTTAAACAGAAGGATTTTGGTTATACAAGTGATGAGATAGTTCAGAAGTCAAGTATTATATATGTAGGCAATCCAGAGATTATCAGTAGCAGGAAACTACTATCAACCCTAGGCTGCAGGGTCAAAGGAAGGATGTGTCTGTGGAATTTTAGGGACCAAAGTTCCTGGAGAAAGCTAGAAACACATCAGACCTGTCCAGTGTAGGGAAACACATTCATGACTGAAGGCATCACTCAAGCATATAAAGAAGGAGAAAATTTCCTTGATTCATCTTTTCTCCCATCCTTCAATTTCCTAAAGGTCTCCTGTTGGCTGAATACAATCGAAGACAGCTGACACAGGAGCTGAGCAAATGCTGCATGCAGGGATTTGTTCCTCTGAAAAAGAACAGCGGAGGACTGAAAAATGGCTCTGAATACTGATAGGCCCAGGACTGGCTCTCAGCCCAGAGGAGTTTATCAATTCTCAGAATGGACCTAGTTCTTACAAAACATCCCATAAAGGAGGAAAGAAGTATCATGGATATTCCTAAGATTTCAGCAAGGATATCTTTCTCTAACTCTTTATTTATATCCACTCTAGCATGAAATCCTATTGATTTTATTTTATTCTCCCCTGTCACCTTCCCAAACTTTCCTCTTGAACTGTTGCAGTAGCCTCCTAACTAGGCTCCTCATATTTTATACTGTCAAAAATTTGATAGGGCTTAGCAGACAAAAATTCTTTTCAAATTAAAAATTGGATTATGTCCTCCTTCACTCACCATTTAACTCCTCAGTGCCTTTCTGTTGCTCCTGGAATAAAGATCCATTTCCATAAACTGACCTAAAGGCCATTTGTGGTGTGGCCTCTGCCTACCTCTCTAGGTTCATCTTTGGTAACTCTTCTCTCTTTCCATTTCAACCATTCTGGTCTTGTTATGGGGTTTCTTAAAAATGTACCACTCTACCTTTTGTTAGATGACCATCACATATGATAGTCCTTCTACTTGGAATTCTCTTTACCCAATTATGATATATTTCCATCACACCTTTACTTAAAAATTCCCAGCAAATGTGTCACAATTTTCTATATCACATCAAAAAACAAATAAAAACAAGCAAAATCTAGGAGCTACTCTATAAAAATGGATCCTACCTATATGAAATAGAAAGAAAAAGAAAAAAGAAAAAAAGAAAGAAAGAGGGAAGGAAAAGAAGAGAAAAAGAAAAAGAGGAAAGAGGAAGGAATAAAAGAATATGAGCATTTTGGTGGCAGATATAAGATTAAAAGAAGAGACAAATCATGTATCTAAATGGTACAACTGTCATATAAATATTTGAAAGGTGTAAGATAGATTAAAAAGTTATGAATACGAAAATCATTATGGTACTGTAAACCAGGTAATATGTAAGTTTAAATGATTTCAGGAGGAGGAACAATTCCCTAAGCACTAAATCAGTAAAAAATATTCTTATAAAAAAAGATTGAGTAGCAGATTTAGCCTAAGTAAATAAATAAATATTCTTAATAGATTGAGATCCCTTAATAAAGTAATAGGGAAAACATAAGCACTCTGTTAATAACAGGAGCAGAGAATATACAGAGAAAATAGTCACAGGGTAAAAAACTAATAGTCAAATAAAGCTATAAGAGAAAACGTTCTACCTGTCTAGTTATTACAAATATTACTCTCCTAATATCCTCTTCAGCATATATAAGTGTAATCATCCTTTAAGATTATTTGACAATGTATTAAGATCTTTAAAAATCCGTACCCTATGACATATTTGTGTAGTTTTAAAACTATTTCATATGAAAATAATCCAAAATTGGTACATACAATTTGCCAATGAGAGGCTCCAGCAGTTCAGAAGGCAGAAGAAGAATGAGGCTAGGGTATTTATTTGTCCAACTCTTTTCTTGCCACAATGCCACCAGTGGGCTGATTTCATCCACTGAAGGCAATAGTTTTTATTGAGCCCACTCTAGATTCTGGTAACAAAACTCGCTGTGCTTGCTGACTACAGTCCTCAGACTGGTATTGGCTCCTTGCTTCTGTTTATTAGATTCCCTTAACTCTGCCTTTAACATTGTAAGTATCCTCTTCATCAGGCTTTCCTAGATAATGCCATTTGAATATGCTGTCTGTTTCCTGCTGGTCTCTTGCCTGGTACACCAATAAAATACCATATATCCCATATTACTAAAAGGACAGAAGATTGTTCAATAAGGAATGTTTGTTTTCACAGTGTAATGACTGGGGAAAGGTCTCCTAATTCTATCATACTTTTACTCCATTTCTTATTGCCTTATCATTGCTACCTAGCCCTCGTAGGCAAACTGGTGAAAGGGCTCTCATCTATTTCATACAACCTTCCCGCCAACCTGAGGTGCCATGCTCAATATGTCTTTCATATATTGTCTGTAAATTAAAAGCAGATGCCCAGGTCTAAGGTAGAACTGGAGGATAAAATGCTGGTTAGACTGATCCCTCAGTGTTTATGTACCCTCACTGAACAAGAGAAATGAACTTAGTGTGTTTTTTATTAATTTTTTAGATGACCATATCCTCTGCTCTTGACTATTAGCCTTGTTGAGTATTCATATGTTTCATGCATAATCTTCATAATTTGTTATAATTTTCATTGTAAAATTAACTAATAGTGATGTTTTATCAAGATTCATTTGTTCAGTTTACCTCCCCTATGACTCAACAATTCTAATCACAGGTATCTACTTAAGATAAATGAGTATGTATATCCACTAAAACACATGTACAAAAATTCTCATAGTGGCTTTATTATAATAGCCAAACATTAGAATCAACGTAAGTGATCACCAAGAGTAATTGTAGTGTCTTCTCATAGGAATCACTGAGATTAAAAAATTAACAAACTACTAATTTCTCCAACAGCATGTCTGAACCAAGTTATATTGAGTGGAAAAGCCAGACATAAAAAAGTACATATTTTTTTATACATTCTCATGATTCCATTTACATGAGTCGAAGAACAGGAAAAACTGATATATGTTGATAAAAGTCAGAATATTAATAATTATTGTCTCTGGTGGCAGTATTATGTGGAGAGTAGGGTGCTGAAAATGTTTTATAGATTGACCTGGTTGGTAATTACACAGGTGTATATATATGTAAAAATTCATTGAGCTACACGCTTACAATTTTTGCATTTAATTCACCTTAACGTACAATTTTTACCTCAACTTAAAAAATGTGTTAAAAAAATAGAGTTTCAGTTGTTCAACATAGAAAATACCAGATAAGTGACAGCTTTATGAATTTTTCTTAAATAATGCTTATTTCTGTGGAGAGTGTTATGTATAATGTTACTTACACATCTATTTTCTCATTAAATCTTCACAAAATCCATAAAAGTTTCAAGGAAGTTAAATAAATTTCCCAAAGAATTAAATAAATAGCTTCAATAGTATATGGCAGCATCAGGGTTCAAATCCATTTTATTATTATCTTATATTAAACTCCCTAGAAACAAACTCTAAGGTGAAGAGTAGCATGTAGAGGGTTATTGGGAAGTGCTCTTGAGAACAACTAGTAAAGATGTTTGAGAAGCAAGGACAAGTAGAGAAAGAAGTGTAATTGTGATTCAGTTGCAGCAGAAGTCTCAGATAATTTTGTCTTCCCTCTGGTGGTTGGCAGCTTTTTCAGTTTATTTCCTTCAGCATTAGGTAAACTGTATGTTCATGGCTCAGGGCATCCCAAGAAATTTGGGCACAGTTTAGGTATTGAATTTAATGTTCTCCCTTGGTGGATTTCTCTTTCTGAAAATTTTCTCCCATACTTTCCATGTTGAATCAAAAGGTATCACCTGGTTCTTCACGTGAGCAAGACTGTGAATTTCTATCAGAGTTTTATTCAATCCTACAAGCATGGACTAGAGTCTACCCTCAAGCAGTGTGTGTGTGTGTATGTGTGTGTGTGTCTATAGTTTATAGTTGTTATCTGTAATAGAGTTGGTATATTAGGAGCTATTTGGCCATCATGGAAACAGAATCTTTTTGTCTATTTTTTACATACATTTATTCATTCATTTCACACTGGATAAAGAAGGGAGTCTTGTATGAGAAGATGAAATTTGAACTGAAGCATGACAAACAGAAGAGGAAACATAGGATCAACTGTGGAATTATATCCTACCTAGAACGAACAGCAAGAGCTGATGCCTGAGGCAGTCCTTACAGAAAGGTGGACAGCTGATCTGAGAATTATTCAAGAAAGAATGGTTTCAGTTTAGAACTGCCAGACTTAGTAAATAAAGTACAGTATGCCCTGTTAAATTTGAAGGGGTTGTCATGAGCCCTATTATTTAGTTTATTTTAACTGCAGTGGAAAGCACTGGAAGATTTTAAGTAAGACTGACATGATCTATTTCTTAAGTTAAATAACATAGAATGACATAATTCAGAAAAAAAGATTAAATTTCTATAAACTAAAATCCAGATGACTTCATAAAAGCAATTGTTTTTGAATTTGTTCATGAGAGAAGTGGAAAGGCAGGAATGTTCATGGTAGATGCAGACAATAGAAAGTCAACCCAGCTCAGGTCACGGGTTTATATCAAACAGAATATAGAGGTAGGTTTATTGTAGTCTAAAAAGGGCCATGAATGACAACCAAGTTGTAATTTATTTTGGTAGGCTTTGGAGAGACAAGACAAATTATTGCAATAAATCAGATCCAGACGGAGTCTGTGTAGTGGCAATAAAAACGTCAAGATTTGTTTCCCACAACACAGCAGACTAGAAATTCTGAAATAGCTATGTGATAGAAGCTCAGGGGGTGAAAAGTGGAATAATGATAATTTTGATTTGTTGCATTTCAGATGCTAATAGAAAATTGAAGTGAATTGCCTAGTAGAGATGAAGTTCTGGAGCTCAGAAGAAATCCTGGTTGGACATGGAGAGTTTGTTCTTCAACCAACCACACTAGGTTTTATCTCTAAGAAATTATAGCAACAAAGAGCAGTTATCTGACCACTAAGCTCTGGAGTAAGAACAGAATGAGTTACTAAAATTTATACATAATAAGTAGTCAGAAAAAGTGGTGAACATACAAACTTCAGACAGAGAGGTCTTTAAAATAGGCATTAAATTAGCATTTACCACTCCACTCTTTGTGCCTTGCATTTGGTAGGTGTTTATTTAATATTTGTTGAAAAGGTCCTAAGTGTTGCCCATTAGTGTCTTCTGTGTAGTAAATTATTCATAGAATAAAAATTAATCTACCACAATTTCTAATCTGGCAGTATTATAACTTTTATTAAAAATTAAAGAAAAGAGTTTTCAAATTATCAATAATTCTTATTTAAAACCCTGTGAAATTCAGGAGGTCACATTTTATAGCATTTATTTTAACTATAGAGAACATTCAAAGATACTTAGATGAAAGTATAAACCTCTCACCTAGATCTTATATTTATAGATCATAAAACACTAAAGTACAAAAATAGCAATAGAATGATGTCTTATAAATTAATAAAGTTCACAATATTAATATTCATACAAGAGCCTCAGCTGAATTTGTCCACTTAGTATCGCTTGGAAAACAAGACCTAAAGTATAACAGTTGGGAAATTGTAATTTACTGAAAGACAATTACTTTAATCAACAGTGTTTCATTTTGATTTCTGTAGCCTGGATAGTACATGTAATGATCCTAGCATCACTTTGAGGTTATGCCTCATCAGGCTTGGTACCTGTAGTTTAAACCAGTAGTTCTTTAAGGAGATGATTCCCCACCCCTCCCCACTGAACATTTGGCACTGTCTGCAGACACCTGTGTTTGTCACACTGGGGGAGGAGGAGGGCCCGGCCGGTGTTACTGGCATCCAGTGGTGGAGGGCAGGGATGCTTCTGAATGTACTATCAGGCCCAGGACAACCCTTCATAATGAAGAATTACCCCAAACTCCAATAGTGTTAAGGTTGAAACCCCTGCATATGAATGTCTGTAGTTCCAGAGGCAGTCATAAAAAAGGCCTGGGTCAAAACCCTCTTTCATGTGGATTAAAATTTTTTATCCAGTGCTGAGGTGTTGAAGTATCTTGGGCTCAGAACTGTTTCTACCTGCATCATTTACGGCACAGGCCACTTTCCTTCAAATATGTTGTACTCTAGAAAATGTGCAGCAAGCTTGAACATGTTTTGTGTGTTTTGATCATGGAATTTTGTTTCCAAAAATCTAAAATAAAAGTTTAAAAATCTCTCATCACAATTCCCTTGTTAGATGCCCTATGCTATATTTCTGGCATTTTATTCATGTTCTTTCATTTTCCCTTTCTTCTACCAAAGGGAAACCAGCTTAAAAACAATGAGCGTCAACTCAGGCTAAAAATTTGTTACTGTTGGTTGGTATATTGTTTTCTATCTTTCTAGCAATTTAAAATTTATGATACCTGTGATTTCCATCATTACTATCAACATTTATCATTTCCATGTTCACTCTTGTATAAAAAGGCAGTAATTTTCAAACTCTTTTTACTAGAAGTAAATTTCTAAAGTGACAAGCCATACCTACTTCTTACTTCCATCACCCTTACCCCCCTTATCTCACCTTCCTAAACAAGCAACACCTTTACAAAATTTCTAGGGCTAAAAGAAACAATGCTGAAAAGACATTGTAATAGTACACTGAAATAATTGTGTAAACATTGTCCTACTACTGACAAAGACACTGATGTTGCTAAAACTGAATTTTTGGCTGTCAGGCAGCAAGGCATGTGTCAGATTCAAATGTTCTTTCATGAATAGATGTGTAGTAATTCAAGTCTGGCATATAAAAGTCCCTTTGGGAGTATCCATTTATAATATCTGACAGTATAGGTTGTTTAAAACTTGATTATATATTAATGGGAATGACCAGTTTCTTTTTGACTTGACTAAACTTTGCTGAACTCACCCTTTTGCTATTTTCCAAATAACTTTCCTAAATTTGCTTCTTGACATTGCCAACCCACTCTCTCTCTGATAAGGACACAGAATCCCTCCTATTCAGCTAGACTCTATTGCTGGTCACTTATTCATGCTGTGCATGACACTTAGAAAAAAAATGACATTGAGATTATTCAAATTATGGATAAAGTCTTAAATCTCATGATAATATAAGAAAAAAATTTCTTTAAAAAAATTTGGCTTTTATTTTTGCCAATCAAAAGCATCTTTCAAAGTAAACATCTCAAAACTAAGCTCAATGATTTAACCTAAAAATGCATAAAATAAAAAATTAACAATAAATGAAGAGTCAAATTTACTTTTCATTTTCATATCAAAACTTTTTCAGATGAGAAATTTCAAAGGAGCACAACCATCCAAGACCTATTTTTTTGTCTTTGTGCTACGTTTTCTTCTCTGCACTCTTTGAAACCTACTTCTGGTGTCTTGTTTCTTTTGTAAAAGGGTAGAGAATAGTCAAGATTGAAATATCTAGCACCAAGATGTATCTCTTTTATTAAAATGAACAAATATGTTCATTTGTCAAATGTGTCATGAACATTTCCTGGGTACATGGCACATGGTAGGTAAAAGGAGGCAAATAAACTGTAACATTTCCACATCTAACCAAAATAATTCAATGCCTACATTTAATTAGGTACTGTTCCAGATGTCATGGATGGGTACAACAGCAAGCAAAAAAAAACAGAGTCCCTGTTCTAATGGATTTTTATTCTAGTGGAGAATGTGATATGATTCCTGTTAATGAGGAGCTTTCCAAAAAACCCACAGGGAAATAGTTAGCCTACAACCCCAAATAAGAAGTTGTACCCCTCCCTGACACTCCCTAACCATATATATATAGCTATGATGACTTAACCTATTATAATTACCTGTTTATTTTCCATTTCCTTCATTGAAACAGTCATTTTTAGACTTCTAAAAACTCAGTGGAACCCTGTATATTTATTTATACAAATTCTCCATGTAAAACAGATAAAAATAAAACTGATTGAATTGGAAAGGAAGAGCTGTATATCCTGACCAACTAAAATGATCCCTGGGTCACCTTCAAGGGGCATGCATTAAAAACCACTATTAAAGATGCTGCGGGCAGAGAACATAGCTTACTATAGGTAGCAAAATGCCTGTGAACCTAAGTGCTTGATGAATAAAAGTGGCACATATAGGAAAGGGAGTGTATCAACTGCTGGAGTAGTCTAGATAATTTTGTAAAAGACATGAGACTCAGGCTGCCATTGAGGAGACAAGTGGGCTTCAGTTTGATGGAAAGAAGCAAAGTGAGATTGTCTTAAAATGCAGCATGAATAGAGGAATGGGCAGTGAAGTACAAGGTGCATGGGAAAGGTGGACAAAGGTCACTGGGGCAGGAGAAGAGGACATATGTTGGAAAATAGTATGATGATACCTTGTAGGAAATAAATCATCAATGATTAGGTACTTGAAAGGAGGAAACGGAATTGTCCAGATATTAAACAACTTCCCTAAGTTTGGTTTTCAAATCTGTGTTCTTCCATCATGAGTATTCATGAGTATTTAAATTTCTTTTGTAAACTATGAAGTACTGTGCATACTTTACTCATGAATCTTATGTCATTTTATAATCCTCTGAGGTGTACAGTGAGACCATGTCATCTGGGAAGCACTGAGCTATGGTCAAGGTCTCTTCTAATTCAAAGATTTATGATTATTAAGTTCAAAGGTGAGTAAGCATTGTTGTGCATATATTTATTCCTAGTTAAATTAAAAATAAAGGCTCATGCAATCATTCCTTTTTGACTGCTCGTATTCAAATAATCAAACTTAGTTTATCTTTTAAAAATATAATTGCATTAATAACGTTTGATAGTACTTCCATTCTATTTGATAAGCCATAACTCATGAGGAAAATGGACTTCGAGAAGCACTTAGGAAGGAACAGTACAGCAACATAAATTGTATACATGTCCTCCTAGGAAAACATTTATGTTTAAAACTCTTACAAATCATGTTTTATAGTAGTTGTTTTAGAACGAGAGATGAGTATATTACTGTACATATACTTTTATGCCTTCATAAAGCTTAGCACTGCTAAAACGTATAAAGGGATCATTATGTCAACTAAATAACTTTTCTTCCTCTAGAGTAGGTTTTAAATACCTGATCTTGGTAAATATTTGCTAGCTTATCCTTGTCCTGAATTTAGAGAGACAATTCTGAAAGAGATATTTCACCATGTTTAATTATAGTAATTAAAATAAAAATTAAGAATCCTCTCCTATTTCCTTTAGGTGCCAGCAAATTAGAGCTTCACATAATTTTAAAAATAAAAACCTCATAACCTGAGGGATTTTCCAAGTAGGAGTGAGGAATTGTTCACCTGTTAATGAATCCAATTGATCTGCTTTCTACTGATTCATCAACTCTTAAAAATTCTCTATCACACATATAAAAGATATAATCTCCTAAGTAAATAACCAAATGATCATTATTTAGTAAGGGCTTACTAACTCTTCTTCCAAATAACTTAGCAGATTTATTCAGAATTTCTGAGTGCTAATTCAGTTCCAGTGACCTCAACAAATATTTGCTAGATCAACTGCTACATACTGGATATTGTTCTAGCTGTAGAGAGAGCAAAGATGAATTATGCCTTAGTTCATTTTCTCAAAGAATTTTCAGTCAATACAGGAAGTGAGACACGCATAAATAACCAGAACCCAGGCCAGAGAGAGGTATAAATAAACTGTTAGGGGAAGCCAAAGGAAAACAACTACTTTCTATTGTAGAAAGGTAAGGCAATTGTGGAAGGATTCATGAAGGTGGTTGCATTCCAGTAATTGGGTTTCAAAAGGTAGAAAGGGGTTAAAAAAGAGGCATTACATACTGAGCGAAGAAGAAAAGCAAAACCCTTGAGGTATATTTTGGATCCTTCCTCACTCAGTACTGTCTAATTTTATCAACTTCTTCACTGGTAATGATGGCTCATAATGGGTGATAATATGGGCAAAATAAATTGAATCCTTCTGGAAAATATTCACCAGTCTAGATGCCATTATGAACATTCATGATTCATGGGAAACAGTCAAAATAGCAACATTAACAGGAGTTTGGAAGAATCAACTCCAACCCTCACGGATGACTTTGAAGAGTTCAAGACTTCAGTGGAGGAAGTAACTGCAGATATGGTAGAAATAGCAAAAGAACTAGATTAAAAGTGAAGTCTGAAGATACAACTGAATTGCTGCAATCTCATGATAAGATTTAAACAGATGAGAAGTTACTTCCAATGGATGAACAAAGAACATGGTTTCTTGAGATGGAATCTACTCTTGGTGAAGATTCTGTGAACATTGTTGAAATGCCAACAGAGAATTGAGAATATTCCATAAACTTAGTTGACAAAACAACAACAGGGTTTGAGAGGATTGACTTCAATTTTGAAAGAAGTTCTCTGAAAGAGAAATCTTTCACGAAAGGACGAGTCAACTGATATGGCAAACTTCATCATTGTCTTATTTTAAGGAATTGTCACAGACACCGCAAATTTCAGCAGCTGCCAACCTGATGAGTCAGTAGCAATTAACGTCGAGGCACGACCGCCCACCAGCAAAAAGATTATGACTCATGAAAGCCTCACTTGATCATTAGCATTTTTTAGCAAAAAAGTATTTTTAAATTAAAGTATATACATTTTTTGGACATAATTCTATTGCATACTTTATAAACTGCAGTACAGAGTAAGTATAACTTTTATATGCACTGGGAAACAAAAACATTTGTGTGACTTGTTTTATTGTGGTATTTGCTTTATTGCAGTGGTCTGGAACTGAACTGGTAATACCTCCGAAGTATGCCCATATATTGTATGATTCCATTTACATAATATTAATAAAATGAAAAATTATAAAATTGGAGAACAGTTAAATGGTTTCCAGGAGTTAAAAATTTATGGTTATAAAAGGGCAACATGGTGGATCCTTGTGATGAAACTGTTTAATATTTGACTATGGTTAATCCACAAACCTACAAAAGTGTTAAAATTGTATAGAACTAAATACATGTACACAAGTAAAAGCAAAATGGGGTAAATCTGAATTAAACTTGTGCATTGTCTCAGTGTCAATATACTGCTTGTGATATTGTACTGTAATTCTGTAGATGTTACCATTAGGGGAAACTGGATGAAGGGTACACAATGTACCTTGTCTCAAAACAAAAAGTATAATTTTAAAAACAAAGTAACTCTGTACATATTATTGCTAGGGCTGCTGTAACAAATACCACACATTGAGTGGCTTAAATAACAGAAACATATTTCCACACAGTTCTGGAAGCTGAAAGTCCAAGATTATGTTGTCAGCAGGCTTAGTGTCTGGTGAGGCCTCTCTTCCTCTGCTCACAGAGTGCAAATGGTTGTCTTCTTGCTCTGTTCTCACATGATCTGTATCCACATAGTCTCTTCCTGTAAGGACATCAGTCATGTTGGAGTAGGGCCCACCCTAAAATACCTCATTTTAACCTAATTACTTTTTAAAGAACCTTATCTTCAAATACAGTTATATTCTGGGGTACTGGGGATTAAGATTTAACATGAATTTTAGGGGAACACAATTCAGCACATAACAGATCTAAAACTATAAAAGCCTTAGCAGTAAACAAAGAGGAAAAACTTCATGATTTTGGATTTGACAATGATTTCCTACATATAATACCCATAGTCCAGCTAACAAATAAATAATAGATAAATTTGAATATATCAAAATTAAAAACTTCTGGGCATCAAAGGACACAATAAACACAGTGGAAAGGCAACTCATGGAATTGGAAGAAATATTTGCACATTATAAATCTAATAAGGGGTTAATATCCAGAATATATAAAGAACACTTAAAATTCAGGAACAAAAAACAAACAGCCTGATTTAAATATAGGAAAAGGACTAAAATAGACATTTCTTCAAAGAAAATGTACAAATGATCAATAACCACATGAAAAGATGCTTAATGTCATTAATCACTAGAGAAATGCAAATCAAAACCACTAATGATATATCATCTCGCACTTATTAGGATGGCTATTATTAAAAAAAATTAGAAATAACAAGTGTTGGAGAAGATATGGAGAAATTAGAATCCTGTGCACTGTTGATGGATGGGAAAGTAAAATGCTGCAGACACTGTAGAAAACACTATTGTGATTCCTCAAAAAATTAAACATAGAATTATAATATAATCCAGCAATTACACTTCTGAGTATATATATTCCAAATAATTGAAAGCAGGGATTCAAAGAGATATTTGCACACCAATTTTCATAGCAGTATTATTCATCATAACCAAAAGGTGGAAGCAACTCGAGTCCACCAACAGGTGAATGGATTAATAAAATATAGTATCTAAGTACTCAGCCTTGAAAAAGAAGGAGATTTTGATATTTCCAACAACATGGATGAAACCTGAGAACACTATGTTAAGTAAAATAAGCCAGTCACAAAAGGAGAAATATTACATGATTCCATTTATATGAGGTACCTAGAGTAGTCAAATTCACAGATACAGAAAATAGAATGGTGATTGCCAGGTTTGGGGAAAGGAGGGAGTATGAAATTATTATTTAATATGTACAGAATTTTAGTTGTGCAAGATGAAAGAGTTCTATGGTTACATGGTGGTAATGATAACACAACAGTGTGAATGTACTGAGTTGTGCACTTAAAAATGGTTAAGATGGTAAATTTTGTTATATTTACTTTCCTCCATTAAAATAAAACTAAAATAAATTAGAAATATTTTTCAAACAAATGTGGAGAACTGTGCACACAGCAGGCAATTAGAAAATACTAGCTACCATTTCTTCCTATAAACACTAAGATGGATTTTGGATTAAGGACCCACTTATCTGCTGTTTTTCTTTCTAAATCTTACTTCTTCATCTAAAACCTTGAATTTTACAAGAAGGAAGATCTTAAAGAACTGATCAGACTGGGTCTCTGTCACTTCACTTGATTGTTTATCTAAAACTGAGCAGTTGATTAGAGAACATTATATATATATAATATATATATGTATATATATTCCCATTTAGATATAAAATGCTATTTCTTGGTATTAATATACCTCTTTTTATATGGCAGCAAATTTAATCATCCAAGTATGATAATACATGTTCCCATCTTGTTGCTTGGATACAATGACATTAATATTCTTGAAGTAATAAAAAATGGAAGCAAGTTACTTTTTCCTCCACAGTAAGATTTACATCTAATGGAGAATTTTACTTGCTATTGTTTTAATGTAAAATATATTCAGTGCTTTTCATATTATACATGAGTATTAGAGTTAATATGTAGCTTGACCACAGGGGCCTAATGTTTACACATATTAGACTGGACATTTTGCCAGACATAAACTCCTCATTCTTTACTCTTACATTTCTTTATTTTTGTTTTTATTTTTACCTAGTTTGCTTGTAAACCATCTTGCATTTCTTAAAGAATATTTTGAAGGATGTTAATATATGGTTAAAACATTATATTGTTAAATAAGTTTGAGAGATATTAGATAGGCATTGTTAAGCATTTTTTTGATAACTGAAATTCTCAGGCATCTTATGTAATCATTTGTACTTTTTCTTCTCTATCAGGAGATACAATAAATGGTAAGTTCTCAAACTATTTGTTCACTCTGATGCTTATTTTTTTAGTTGAATCATCTCGTGACTGTTAAAACACCCTTGAGACACAGTATAGTTTGGGATTGGGTTGGATGAGGTGGGACATTTTGCCCATGAGGAAAGTGGAAACATTTTTATTTTGGTTTTCCCCAAAAGAGGTAGAAAAGACAAATTTTGGCTTTTTCTTATTTAATGAAAATATTAGTGTGGTGGGGTTGACCCTATAAAGATTTGAGAATGTTATCTTGGTGAAGTGATGACTAGCATTTAACAAGTACCTGCTGAGCATCAGAGAGTTTGCTTTATTAGAAAAGAGTAATACAGTGGGAAATACATGGGACTGGGAAAGCTTAATCCATTCATTTGAATCCTCCTAAATTAATTCTCATTACTGTAGCTTAAAACACAATGAGTGGTTTAGGCCCAGATTCTTCAAAATAAAAAAAATAGAGACAAGAAGATATGGTTAATATAATTAGAAGATGTAACCTAAAATATTATTTTCAATGGTAACAGAATTTAAAGTATAAAGGAATAGTCAAACAAGAGATATGCAAGAATAATTCACAGAAAAGTATAATATAAAAAGTATAATGCTTTAATGAAAATCTTCAAAGAAACCTAAATAACTGGTCAAATATCCTATATTCTAGAATAGAAAGCATAATACTATAAAGATGGCAATTTTTCTAAATTGATGTGGAGACCCTATGCAATTCCAGCTAAAATCCCATCAGGGATATTTTTGAAACTTGACAATATGATTCTAAAATTTATGCGAGACAGAAGAGGGCCTAGTATTGCCAAGATGCTGTTGAAAGTGAGAAAGAAAGACTCGTTTTACTAGATATAAGTACTTACAATGGAGCTATAGTAATTAAGAGTATAAATATTGATGCAAGGATAGACAAATCGATCAACAGAACTTAGAAAAGATTCAAGCATAAATGGAGCTTTGATATATGAAAGAGGTGACATAGGAGATCAATTGAAAAAGGAGGGACTAGTAAAAAATAGAGCTTAAAGCACTTGGTTAGCTATTTGAAGGGGGGAAATTGGCTTCAGTTCATGGTATGCCACATAACCAAAAATCAGCTCAATATATATTAAGAGCAAAAGCAAAATTCAAGACTTTTGGAAGAAATCACAGTATAAAGTATTTCTAATATTGTATAGGGTAGGCTTTTTAAAACAAGATACAAAAAGTGATAACCAAGGAAGAAAATGAATCCAGTAAATTATTTTACATTAATATCAAGTATTATTCATCCAAATTCATTCCATTAAAATGCAAAAAAGATATCATTTAGAAGACATTTATAACATAATAATAACCTAAAGAAGATTAACTCAATAATATGTATATCCAATATGTGATTGGCAAAAATTAGTAAGTCTTACATTGCTAAGAGTTGGGAGGGGAGGATGATCAATATGTTGGTGATAGCATACAGTGGTACAAACTTCTTTGGAAGACAACTTGGCATTGTCTATAAAGTTTAACATTTGTATACCCCACGATTCAGCCATTCTACTTATAGCTTTTAACCCTAGGCACTTGGAAACCTGTACAAGAATGTGGATAGCAGTACTCTCTGTCATAGTAAAACAACTGATCTAGAAACAACTGAATGCTCTTGATGAAAGAATGAGTAAATGAATTGTACTATATTCACGCAATAGAATATTATACAGCAGTGAAAATTTAATGAACTACAATTAAATGCAACAATAAATAGGGATCTTAGTAGACTAAGTTTGAATGAATGAACAAAAGCATTTTCAAAATACTAAAAACACAAAAATGCACAATGTATTCTTTATTTTATATAAATATTGATAGAAATAATATAGAAATATATAAAGCAATAAAATGAAAAACACAAAGTTCTCAAGAAAGTGGTTAGCTTTGACAGCAGGATGAGTGGATAGGCAGAAATCTAGGTTAGGACAGGATCAATACTGGTTATCAGTAATATTGTAGTTCTTAGTCTGGGTGATATAAATGTTATATTTCCTAAAAATAAATGAACAAATAAATAGGCTGTCAGTAGACCATTTAAGTACTGTTGATGATTAATTTATTTGTGTATATCTTATTTTCATAAGGGAAATAAAAAATAAAATCACATTTTTGCATTGTGATGATCCATTCTCTCCACGGAAGCCATTATTAGAATGGAAATCAGTTGACTTTCAAGCAACTCTAGCTTCCAGCGCTTAGGAAGACTTTCTGTTCTGCTTTTCCCATACAGAAAACTAGGAAGTCTTTAAGAACCCTCAGTCCAATTCTGGCATCACAAACTTTCCTTGACATGTGTGGAAATAGAAAAAGTTCTAAATGCACAGCAAGGCCTTCCTGTGTGCCAGTTGGGAATACTTTGAATGTCACTAAATTTTATGTTATTTAGAAAATCTTATTTTTACAGTAATCACTCTCCCTTGAAACCTGTCAATCTCTAAATTTAACTTTTTCATTTTTCAGATGACAAAGTACAAATCCACCAAAGTTGGATTGCCTCCAGCAATGGTCATGTCACTGAAATGAAAGTCAATGGAAATAGATCAATTCTGATTTTGACCATGCTGAAAGCTGAGACTTTCCTCAACCAATTTAGGACTTCAGTCATCTGAAATAGCAGCAGTAGCTGAAAAGTAAACTAAATTGTGGTTTCCATGAGTCATTGATGTTCATCACAATCGGTTTGTTTCCTGCCAAACTCTAGTGGCATCTTTGGCCTCCTTGGAATGTATAAAAATGTTCCTTTTTCCGACAGTGTATACGCTTGCTTTCCTGTACACTCACTTCCACTGGACATGTTCCAATATCCATGGGTTAGTATTTTAATAGCTACCTTCCTTGGCCAGGAAGCAGCTTAAGCTACAATTCATTCAGATTGGTAAAAATAGATCTTTCTGGGAACTACAATCTCTAAGTCAATTGAGAAAACCATCTGAATAACAGAAGGATGAAGAGAAAACAATAGTTAAAGAAAAAAAAAAGCAAAGAATTTTGATTGGGAGATGATTTGCAGTCTAACTTTTGCAGCGTTTCTAACAACACTAAAATGGAAGTAAAAGGCCAATTTTGATTTCATTTAAAGTTATGTATGACCTTTATGGTCTTCTGCTGAAACCCTAGGAGTGCCCTTGAAAAAAACTATCACCATGGAGTCTAGATGAGATGAGCATTGCCTAAGAACATTCAGTTTGATGAAGGAGAAGACCATTTGTATTTGTTCATTTATTTATTTACCCATTCATTAATATTTATTACCAGGTATCTTATTTTTATGAGGCACTGGGTGTAGATTGAAAGCAGTTTGAAGCACAGTCTCTTTCTTCAAAGAGTTTATATCTAGTAGAATTTATACCCTTATATTGATAAATCAAGACTTTAATCTGTCATTAAAGCACAGAAAATATTTTTTCTAACATTTTTAAACATATAATTGAAGTTTGAATATCAAACTCATAAGAAAAAAATTTAGACATTTCTTTTTCTTTAGAACTTTTACCTTGTGCTTAAAAATTATATCTATAAATCATACTGCCTTATATTTGAGGATTAATAAAGAAATGAAATCTAGAATATCTTTGTGAATCAACATTGCTAAAATATGTTTTTAATATTTCTCATTTATCCAAGACCATTTTGGACTTTGAATTACCTTTAAGGCCATAAAAACCATTCAAATTGAAATAATTCTTTTGAGAGAGGGAGGGACCCGCATAGAGCCCATTGTAAGTGTGATTATTAATACAATTTCATTCTCAAATAAGATCACATCTTTGAATGTTCCCTACAGATGTGTAGATCAGTGATACTTCATTGTAAAAACTGTCATATTTGTCATTTGTTTATTACTAATAAGTTTCTTTACCCTTCAAATTCCTTGAAAGTCCATGAAAACCTTATTGCTACTGACGATTGTATCTATAGTACCTTAAAGTAAAGGAAAATAAAAAACATTTATGCAGGTCAGAAAGTACGGGACTCTGATTTTTCCTGTGGGTTTTAACTTTCTGTGGTAATTAAGAGATTTTGAAGAATGTTTTTATTTAAAAATACATAGCTGAAACACCATTTATAGATACACTGAGAGAAAATAATCAGATCACAGATCATGATGCTCTCATCAATGAGAGCCAATTTTGTTACAACTTTAAAAAATGCTAAGTATAGAAAAATAAAATGTGTAAGTCAAGAAGTTTAAGGAATAGGTTTTAGCATGATATGTTCAGCTTCTCACTTTATTTTCTTTTTATTTGTTCTTATATCTTGCACTCAGATTTAGAGTTCACTGTGAATTTTATGCGATGAAAGAAATGAAGGAGAGTACAAAAACCAAACAGCAACAAAACAAGAAAATTCCAAGAGAAAATCAAAGACATATAGAAAATCATTAATTCATTGCATATGTATTAAGTGATATGTGTTCAATATATTATATTTACTGCTACATTGGGGCACAAATATGACAAACCAAAAATCTCTACTTTCATAGTTAATAATTCTGTTGAAAGATAAGATAAATAAGCACGTAGACATAAAACCCAAAGATACTGAGTTGGTTGTAATGTCTCCTAAAACTCAAATAAATATTAGGCCCACAAATATACTTTCCCAAATAAATTTATAAATTTTTCCTTTCTATAGTTCTTAACATCATTTGTGTTTATTTATTGACTTATGTAACTTTTAAAAATATCTACTAGTTCTGTTCAGCTGTGAATTCCATGAAGACAAGAATCATCACTATTTTGCTGGCCCATGTTTTCTCAGCACCCAGTGTAATATCTAGCACACGGAAGCACTCAATAAATATTTTTTGATGAATGACCAAATAAATGAATGCTAGGGAAATAATATCTGTACATTTAGTTGAAGAAATACTATGTAATAATAAAAAATAATCAATAATAGCAAGTATAATTGAAAATATTCAGATAATATTTAAGGGAAAATCAAACAGTGATGCAAAATTGGACACAAAAAATGGTCTCCAAAGATCTCCAAGTAAAAAAAGATTTTTAAAAATAGGAGCCATATAAAATGTTTCATTTGGTAAGGTATGAATTACATTCTTTTCAATATTTTCCAAATTTTCTAAAATGATCAAGTTTCCCATTTAAGGTAATGAATTACAAAAAGATACATTAAGTGAAGTTGACAGTAGGTCTATTACAGAGTTTTTGGAAATATTTAATAAGATTGTAAAAGATTAAAGGATTATGGGTAAGGAGATTATGATCAGTATGTTAACTCTATCATCCAGGGAAAATGCATGAGATTGCTACTGACTCCAGATGGTGCCAGGCCCTCCAATATTATGAGTTACAACTATTTAAAAAGTAAAGTTTTGAGTAGCACCTAATCCATTTTATTTGGTAAGTTCTAACATATAAGGAAAATTAGACTTAATTCATAGGTAAAAATGATTTTGATTTATCAATAGTCAAGTTAAAATTTTTCATTCAACACATAATGAAGACATTCTAAATAGTAGCAAAAGAGATCATATAACAGAATTATCATTCTTATACTCTTAAACCCACTGTCCTTGTTTTCCTGAAAATACTGGGAGTTTTGTTTTGTTATAATGTTTCCATTGTATGTGCACTTAATATTCTAGGAAATTTAATAAGGCTTGCTAGGTATAAACTGACAAGAACAATTAACTAGCACTCCTTTTCCCCTCATCAGTACTTTATGAACATTTTCAAACATATCACAAAGTTGAAAGTAGTTTACAGTGAACATCCGTATATACTGATACTTAATTTTCCATTAAGATTTTATTTTATTTATTGCATATCTATCTAGCCATTCTTCTAAAATTCATCAATCCAACAAATCTTATTTTGTGATGCATTTCAAAGCAAATGACACACTTCTATATATTTCAGATGCATTATTAACCATAATTAAATATTTTTCTATAGTATTTTTATATAAAAATTTCATACAATGAAATGGGAAAATCTTAAGTATACATTTGTTCGGTTATGACAAATAAATACGCTTGTGTAACTCATAACCCTATTAACATCTATGATGTTACCATCACTCCAGAAATTCCCTTCATGTCCTTTCCCAGTGAATCCTTACCTTCATTCCCTGAGCCCAGCACTGTTCTGATATCTTTACACCATAGATTAGTTTGTCTGTTCTAGAATCTTATGTAAATGGAATCACATAGTATGCATTCTTTTGTGTAAGGCTTCATTCATTCATCCATATTTTTGCATGTATCAGCAATTTATTATTTTTTATTGCTGTAGTATTCCATTACATGAAAAGATCACAGTTTGTTGTCCATTCTTAAGTAATTGGATCTGGTTAGTACTGCAGCTGGTTCATAGGAGCTACCATTATGATGACTTTTTATAACAGAGTAGACTCTGGTGGTTTGATTTTTAAGCAAAAGGCATGAGACAAGTACAATAAAAAAATGGATAAGTGGAGAGGAATTGCATGGAGAGGTATAGACTCTCATGGAAAAGCTTTCTTGTCTGACATGTTCAGAAGAGAGAGCACAAATTAGGTAGCAGTTTTCTGAACCCATAAACATAGATGCTTCCAGCCTCCACTTACTGTTCCCAGGGAGGATTCTCTCAGAAAGAGCAAAACCAAACAAAAGAAAAAAAAAAGATGTTGGGTGATTGAGACTGTGAAGCAGGAATGTGTGGGGTACACATCATCCAACTCCTACTTCAGAGGTGGCTGCTGCAGCCAGGGACAGCTTTCCAGGAAGGCATCCTACGTGCCTGTTGTTGGGACACTCACGTCTACTGACTTTGGACAGATTTTTATCAACTAATTACCAGAAAACCCCAAAGAGGCTTGGCCACTTAACTGTTGGTGAACTTTGGGGGCCTTTTGATGTGTGCTCTTGGCATGCCAAATGGTAGTTCACACAAAGATAAAAAGCATCCAGGGCACTAAAAGGCTTTCCTTAATAGATTAAAGCTTCATAGCTGGTCAATGACAAAGGTCTTTCAATATATATTTTCTTTCTCCTCTAGAGTAAATATGTAATCATCCTGTGTAAATAATGAGAGAAAATTACACCAGTAGAAAGGAAACCACAGAGTTTTATGATTTTAAGGCAGGCAAATGAAACAGAATCAGATGAAATGAAATGCCCGATGTCATAGGAAAATAACAGATGTTTTGCTAGAATAAATTTTCTTATCTCAATAACCCTTTATAAAGTTAAAAAATTACCAGATGTCTTTTCTCTAGACTGTTGGTTTGTAGGTGGCCTGGGTGCTATTTACTCCTAAGACCACCCTCTCTCACCTTGACTTCCTCCCATTAGATATAACCAAGGTTTTTATGAAGAAGAAAATTTAAATGTTCTGTCATCTTGCAGGAGAGAAGTGAGGCAACAGTGGAGGGTGTTATTAGGGATCCAAGAGAGGTTTAAAGCATAGTTACAACCCTTAAGGAATTTACAGCATAGTTGATAAAAATTAATATAGGTGGGACCCTGAAAAATGTAAAGAAGGCTGAATAAGGACAATTGAAATGTGATAAGGCATAGACTTTAAGTACAATAATGAATTGATAGGGTAGGGTCAGAGGAAAGTCAGACCTAAGGAACTGATTAGACTTACAATAGGCCTTAAAGAATGGGCAGGATTTGACTAGCAGGAGAGAGAGTGAGAATATGAATTATAGTAGAGACTTCTACAGTGTTTCCTGCTATTCCCATGTACTCTGGAGATTAAATGTTAAAACAGATACAATATATTCATTTATAGAGATTATTGGGTGGTTTATTAACTCAGATATTCACTTTGCTCTTTGTACTATATGCTGCCACAGAATTTTACAGCCTCTGAATAATTAAGCAATATTTATTTCTGAAAGACATTGGCATCACTATGGATATTATACACTTAATATTTCTTGTTAAACCTGTGTGTGAAATGTCTGGACCTCATTGTTTTAGATGTAAAACGTAATGCCACCCTTGATATAGGAACATTCTTTTTTGTCTCTTAAAGGATTTTCCTTTAGGGGGATTCACGCATTTAACAGAGTTATGTTTGCTTTTACCTAAAATGACTAAACGGATATCTTGAAAGTTGTCTTCTGAACTCCCTGGCTTTCTTTTCATCTGAATTAGTTTTCCTGACATGCTATTACAAAGGAAGAAACTGAGAAGGAAAGGGAGGAAGAGAAGACAATGTTAAACAACTGTTGTATTAATAGATCAAGTCTGAGTCCTTTCTTTAAATTTGTTGTTGTGTTTGCATTGTTGTTATGTTTGAACATGGTCTATGAAATCAGTCATTAAAATATGATTAAATGTGAATCTTTACAAAATATTTACATTTTTACTACCCTTCAGATTTTATATCTCCCGGGGCTTTTTGTTGTTTGTTTAGGCACTTGTCAAAAGTTTAAGAAAAGAAGCCTACTATCTTTTAAAAGTTTAATTTTAAACCATGGTAGGAAATGAGCAGGAAAGTACATATAAAATACTATATTGAAAATAAGAATATAAATTATGAAAAGAAACCTAATTTGCAGAGGTAAATCTCTCACTCTTTCCTTTTGCCCTAAATCCAAGTGCCTCTAAGTGCCTAAATCCCTAAGTGTCTCTAAATCCTTCTGTTTACATCAGAAACGTGGATAACCTAACTGGATATCAGGTTATTTTTAATTTTAAAAATAAGAGTTCTTATACTATACATTCTTTATATTTCTTTTTATTGTTAATATTTTATTTTTAATAATCACCTATATTATAGAGTATGACTATAAAATCAAAGAATTAAAAATCACGAGGTCATAGAGGAATAATTAAAGCTACATGGTGCCAATATAAAAAATACAAAGAGTTGATAATTTTATTTTTTCCATATTTTTGCCTTAATTATAATCCTGAGAGACCAAAACTATAATCTATTTAAATATTCTCCACCAATTTTAAAATTTTAAGTAAGATTTTATTATATAACTTACTTGTGAATTTCCTTATAAATTTCCCTGATGTTAATTGAGCTTTCATTTTTGGGGAGAAAAGATATCACCTGTTGGCATATTCTGATGGTTATTTTTCCTAAGAAAAAAATTATTATATCTTTTATAGTCCGAATGGCTCTCATTTCCAAATGTCCCAAAGAGGCAAAAGCTCACTGGAATATTTTCATAGCAAGGAAAATATACATAGAGTCTTGCTGAAATCTTCCTCTTCTGGATTTATACAATTTCTTGTTGCCAAGACTAGGAAGTGCTATATAATCTATTCCCAAGTACCAACATATTTCAGGACACAAGTGGAAGGATCATGTACCTAATTCAATGTTGAGTTACATTTTGTTTGGATTTTGTGGCGCATAGCGTGATGTGTCATCAAAATTGCTCTTTAGGAATGAAGTGCTCAATTCCCTAAACCCTGAGAGTGCTGCTGGAAGTTAGCACCTTTGTGGCTTGCCTTTATTGGGAATTTCCTTGACTGAAGAAAACTGCCTCATCCAAGGCAACACTTCCTTTCAGGGGCAGGCAGTATCCAATGGCTCATCAATGCTTGTCTACGTCATTCCAACTGGGAATGATTTTGAAGGGCCAAACTCCCTCAAAGGCTTATCAAGAAGTCAGTTGAGGCCTTTAATGAGATTGAAATAGAGCCCAGCTTCTTCCTCTGCCCAATCCTGTTTTCATCCCTTCTCTTACACAAGTGTTGGTCCCAAATGTACTCCTTAATTAATGTGCAAAATGCCAATATCCATTTCAGTGTCTGCTTCTTAGCAAATACAGCCTATGACAGGTGATGGTCCATGATAAGAAAGTACAAGAAAGCAGATGATAATATGCTGGGTCACCTACAAGCTAGTGGGCAATTGGTACTCCATTATTGTTTGTACAAGAAGTACAGATAATCCCCAGGATAAGGTAGCAGTGCAATTGTTCATCAATGGTGAACTGCGGGAGAATACATTAGCTGGTATGGTATATCACGTTTTTGAGAAATACAGAAAAAGTAGCACCTATGAAGACAATGAAATTAAATTGCTATTGCTAAACTCAGTTGAAATTGTGGGAAAAGATAGAAAAGGTTGAGAGTAATTAATCAGCAATTAAACTTTAGTATAAAAGCCAGAGGGTCTTGTTGTCAGCATATAATGATGTTTGCATATCCTGTATGGAGAAAGCAGAAAATGCTGAGGCCCAGGGCTAGGTCTTAATCCTAACAGTAACCAAATTCCAAAAAAGATTAAAATTATGACCAAGGTCAGATTGGCATAGCCACCTCTTCAGGAAAGTCATGTTTGGGAAAGAATGGAAATCTGGTACATGGGATGGCATTACCAGTGCTGATGCATATGAGAATCTTGAATCCTTCAAATTCCTCTGGACTCTCTGAACCTGCAGAAATGTTATCACTTTCCACTCATTTGAAGATGCTGCAGGGGCCTCTACCTTGAAAAACATTTCACGCTCCACTGCTGTTTGAGGATCTTCTCCAACCTTCATCCTACCTTCTCAAACCTTCTCCATCCTAGCAACCTTGGCTGCTAGAACCATAACTATGGCATTTATTTATTTATTTGACAAATAATAATTGCACATATTCATGAGGTACATAGTGATGTTTTGATACATTTAATATATAGTGATCAGTTCAAGGTAATTAGCATATCCATCATCACAAAATACTTATTTCTTTGTGTTGGGAACTTTCAGTATCCTCCTTCTAGCTATTTGAAATATACAATATGTTGTTGTTAACTATAGTCATCCTACAGTGGTGTAGAACACTAGAATACATTCCTCCTATCTAGTTATTATTTTGTACCCTTTAACAAATCTCTCTGTATCCCTCCCTTCCCCTGTACCCTTTGTTTAACTTTCTGTTCCTGGTTTATTTCACTTAACATACTATCCTCCAGTTCTGTTCATGTTGCCATGAATGACAGGAGTTCATTCTTTTTTATGACTCAATAATATTCCATGATATATATATATATATATGTATATATATGTACACACTACATTTTTTTATCCATTCATCTGTTTTTGGACACTTAGGTTGATTCCATATCTTGGCTATTATAAATAGGGCTGCAATAAACGTGGGGGGGGGCGGATGTCTCTTCAATATAATGATTTCATTTCCTTTGTATAAATTCCCAGTAGTGAGATTGCTAGATCATATGGTTACTTATAGGCTTTGAGGAACCTCCATACTATTCTCCATAGTGGTTGTACTAGTTTACATTCCCACCAAGAGTCTATAAGAATTCCCTTTTTTCTACATCCTTTCCAGCACTTGTTTACTTATTATTTTTAATAATAGATATCCTTACTGGGGTGAGATGATATCTCATTGTGGTTTTGATTTGCATTTCCCTGAATGACTAATGATGTTGAGCATTTTTCACATATTTCTTGGCCATTTACTTTTGAGAAATATCTGTTCAAATCATTTACCCATTTTTTTAATTGAATTGTTTGGGGTTTTTTTCCCTGTTGAGATGTTTGAGCTCCTTGTATATTCTGGATATTAATCCCCTGTCAAATTAGTAGTTTACAAATATTTTCTCCTTTTTTGTAGACTGCTTTTTCACTCTATTGATTGCTTCCTTTGCTGTGCAGAAGCATTTTAGCTATTTATTTTTCCTTTTGTCACCTATGATTTTGGGGTCTTATTCATAAAATCTTTTTCAAGATCAATGTCCTGAAGTATTTACCCTATATTTTCTTCTAGTAGTTTTATAGTTTCAGGTCTTACATTTAGGTCTTTGATCCATTTTGAGTTGATTTCTGTATAGAGTGACAGGTGGGGGTCTGGCTTCGTTCTTCTGCATATGAATGTCCAGTTTTTCCAGCAGCATTTGTTGAAGAGACTGTCCTTCTTCCAATGAGTGTTCTTGGACATTTTGTCAAAAATCATTTGGCTATAGATAAAGTGGATTCATTTCTGCTCCACTGGCTTATGTATCTGTTTTTATGCCAGTACCATGCTGCTTTAGTTACTACAGCCATTTTGAGGTCTGGTTGTGTTATACCTTCAGCTTTGTTCTTTTTGCTCAGGATTACTTTGGCTATTCAGGGTCTTTTGTGATTCCATACAAATTTTAGCATTTTTTTCCTATTTCTGTGATAAATGTCATTAGTGTTTTGATAAGGATTACATTGAATCTGTAGATTGCTTTGAATAGTATTGTCATTTTAACAATATTAATTCCTCTGATCCATGAGCATTGGATATCTTTACATTTGTTTGTATCATCTTCAGCTTCTTTCATCAGTGTTTTGTAGTTTTTCTTGCAGAGGAAAAATTATTAAATTTATTTCCAGATATTTTTTGTACCTATTGTAAATAAAAGTCTTCTTGATTTCTTTTTCAGCTAGTTCACCCTTGGCATATAGAAACACTACTGATTTTTGTACCTTAATGTTGTATCCTGAAACTTTACTGAATTCATTTATCAGTTCTAAGAGATTTTTGGTATAGTTTTTAGATTTTTCTATATATGAAATCATGTTATCTGTAAAGAGAGATCATTTGATGTCATCTTTTTCAATTTGGATGCCCTTTATTTTTTTTTTCTTGCCTAATTTCTCTGGCTAGGATTTTTTTATACTACATTGAATAAGAGTGGTGAGAGTGGGCATCCTTTTCTTGTTCCCAATCTTAGAGGAAAGGCTTTCAGCTTTTCCCCGTTCAGTACAATGTTAGCTATAAAATAACTTTGGTTTTGTCTCCATATAACCAGGTATATTGTGTGTCTGCTAAGGGAGAAAAGTGATGTTTCCCTGAATGAACTTCAATAGCTAGCCATTATGTATTGGAAGGAGCAGAGAGATTACTCATGGGTATGGATTTTGAGGCTGCTGGACTATATGAGGACAGAAAATAACAAAGAGAGGTAACAAAACACTCATCTGGAATACAGAATTTAACACCTTGGAAGATGGTACACATATCCAGATGGCTTTAGAAGCATAGAAAAAGTGATGGCTCACATTAAGATAGAAATGACAGAATTACCAAGATAAATGATAAGAAAGGGGGCTAAAAGGCCCAGAAAAGTAGGCATTTTAGAGTGTATATGCTTTATGTGACTATACAACCTTCCAGATGACTCTGTTCCACACAGTAACCCAAAGAAACGCACTTCCAGGCAGATCCCAGTGGAGGCACTCCTTCCTGGGCCAAGGCTGACAATAGGAGAAGCCATCACAGAACTAGGGTCATCAATTGCAGTAGGGATGATAACAATTGGAAACAATAGGGGCCAGGGGCCAGAATATAACTGTCAGAATACAGGTGGGTGCAGTTATCACAGTGAACAGCCAGGTTGGAGTGGCAGCAAAGTGAGTCTGACTTGCAGGAGTGTAAGAAGATAGTTATAGGTAAATGGTGGGCATTCTGCTTTTAGCATAACAGTGAGGAGCTTCATGGACCCATTCCCCAGCTCCTTGTGCCAAGCAGGCAAGTACAGGAGTCAACATCTCACCAGGAGTAATTGATCCTGCTCACTAGGTGGGGGCAGAAGTCCTATTACAGAGTGGAGACAGGAGGAATAATTTTAGCACCTGCCTGATCCACTTGCATACTTCTTAGGACCCCTTTCCCAGGTTTGAATGTTAATAGACAAGGTCAGCAATACTCCTATGAGAAGGGCACAGTGATAATGGGCTCAATCACTTTAGAGATCAGGGTCTAGAAGCCTAGAAAGGAAATTTAGTCCAAAAAATGGATAAAACTGCCTAGGAGAAGATTATAACATATTAATAAATATTGTCTACTATTTGAAAAAGTTGAATCCCCAAAAACCACAAATCCAGAGCAGCAGAGACTAATGAACAAGGGAGGGTCCTGGACTATGGCTGGAGGAGCTCTTTCTTCTTCCCCACCACAGAAGTGTTCCTGTCCCTATACTTTGTCCCTAGACAACTGGCTTATTTAATCAAGGCCAGATGCTACACTATTCTGAATGTATGGAATAAAGATTTACTTCCAAAATGGACATCTAAAATCTTCTTATTTAAAAGAACATTGAAAAAAATTGTTTCGAGTTTTATGCAGGTTGCCTTTTTATATTATTTAAACTCCGGTGTTCTGCTTAAATATATAACAAAAAAACTCCACCAAAATATAAAATAAGGTGATTCTTCATAATAATAAAGATTGAAAAATATCTCTGTCTCTATTAAATATTTAACTGTTTTTTGTGTGGTTTTTATTGTTTGTTTGTTTGGTTGGTTGGATTTTTGTGAGGACACTGAGGTTCTCAGCGATTTGTTGGGATAGAGCATGCCCTCATTCCCAAGAGCAGCTCTGATTATGGTAAACAGCCTAAGTCTTTGATGCTAGAGAGAGCTTGATTCAAGGATGCATGACTGGAGTCAGGTCAGAGTGGTTGACAGAATTTCATTCTTTGGCTGAGAGATCAGGGAAATGAACTATTGTTTTCCAAAGATTTTTGAAAAAGGAAGCCTGAGCCCTGTGAAAGCCTCTCCTGAGTATGTAACCTGCACCAAGACAGAAAAGCTGAAAAATGGATCACATATTTGACCTCTGAATAAAGCTTCATCAAAAGCTATCCTTGAATTGCTCATGTCCTTGAGTCAGTAAATTTTCTGTTTATTTTTTGTGCCTAATTTACCATGGATAGGGTTTTCAGTTATTTACAACTCATAGTATCTTAACTTATACATCCTTATGAAGTACTGCCATTAAACATGGATAGCCATAAGCAACTTATGTGCACAGGGTGGGGAATTTGTAAGGCTCCCCTGTAGATTGCTTTTCAAGACCTAGAGCCCTGAAATTTCTTGCCCAGACATCCTCAAGCCTGCATCCAGGCCCTGCATAGGACCCTTCCCCAGATCTGTCCTCCCAAAGCCTACTAGCCCCACTGGTGCATATCACCCCAAGTTGTGAGAGGGGTTTGCTAAGAGCTGCTTACGGAGAGGATGTGGAGGGAGGTTGTATGTGCAGGCTGGGGTGTCCATAAGTATGTAAGACCTCGCCCAGTACTAGATGGAGTGTGGCACCTGGTACATAGGAAGAGAAGGAGGCGAACTCTGGGTTCCCACATGTTTCTGCTATATTTACCTCACTGTACACTTTTTAAAAATCATTCTTTTTCTGGTTGACCTTCAGTAGTAGTGAATGCTTGGTGGAGAAAGCCACAGAAACATCTAGATCATGCCAAAATAGGTTTATGATTTTTCAGCTTCATCTGGTTCCTCAGTGCTGCTTAACAAACCTTCTTCCCAGTTTACTTCACAGCAGTGAATCTTCAAACACTCTTGTCTATACCATCTGTCCCCTCATTCTTGGCACATGATTCGACTTCCATTTTTAGAGCAAATAGAGGGAATTCAGTTTTATTTCTCTTCTTGTCATACTTATTACATCTTATTATTTTTACCTTTTACTTCAGAGAATAGGAAGTTTAGAATCACTCTCAAGAGATGGACTTTCATGTTACGTAAACTCAGGATTGATTACTGTCTCTGATATTTATTATTCGTGTGGCAGTAACTCTCCTCCTACCTGTGATAGAGTATTAATATCAATAATAATAGCTATCACATGAGATTGGTAGTGAATTTGAAGAGAGAATATATTAAATATGGACAACAAAATGCCTGGTTCATGCAAAATATTTAAAAGCTGTTAACTTTATTCAACTTTAAGCTTTTAATTTTTAACTAAAATGCAAAAAAAAAAAAATTCTACGGGAAACTCCTTAGAATGCTCTGAATTAGTACCACTGATTAGAAGCACCATTAGACCACAGCAAGTATATTGCTGCACTAGAACACATACCTCAGGATGCCTGTGATTTTGAGTGCCTTATTCAATATTTTTGAGTCTCCCTCTAATACTCTTTGGACCAGCTGGGGTTGGCAGTGCTATCTTGGTGGGATTCTTTGAGCCCATACATGGTTGCGCATGCATCTGATTGTTGGATGGACCAGACATGATATTTTCTAAGTCCCTCTCTAGTGGCTCGGACTGGTCAGAGCCTGCAGTGCAGTCTGAGTGAGGTACACCAAGGCAGAACCAGCTTTCCAATTTCTCCTTGTTGGGACATTCTCTCATCCTCTACCTCTCTTATGGGGTTGACCAAATACACCAATGAACTCTAATAGTCATGCCTTTAGGTCAAGAGAGTGTCCTGATGGGCAAATTCCTCCCACTGGCTGGTAAAGTATTTCTTTCATGAGATGATATAAAATTGGTATACCAGGATGGTGCTGACATGCTGATTTGGGGTGACTTTCATTTATGTTGAATGCAGGATTTTTTCAGACCTCTGGGCTACTAATAGTTCATTTCTGATCTTTAGGCTTGAGCTCCCTGGGTGGGTCTGTCAGTTGGTTCTCACCCATTTGTGTTCAACTGCAGTGCTGCATCTGGTCTATAGTACCCAAGGGGTGGTGGCTAGAATCCTTTACCATGTGTACCCCTTATCACTGGCACCCAGGATTGTCATCTCATCCCCCCCTGACACAATCTCTCTGCCATGTGTCACAGTCCTCTGGGGTAGCTAGCTACACCTATCTCTTCCAAGAGTTTTTGTAACTGATCCTCTACAATGCCAATGGGCTCTTCTTCTTGATGTCCTCTCATGTGGTATTATTGTGCTCTCCATGGTCACTCTTAAGATGTGCTGCATAAAGGATGGACATTCTTGGTGCAAATGGGGCTGCTCTTCCCACTCTGCCAATGGACCCCTTCTCTATTCTCTTCACTGGTGGTGGTGTGTGAAAGGCAGAGGCACAGTTAACAATGAAAGAGATAACAGTCTCTTTATGCTGGAATGCAGAGATCAGGGCCTAAAGATTCAAGAGAAGGCATGATTGGAAGATGTGTTGTTCAATATTTATACTATAAAATTCCGAATGATGAATTTAACATGATCAGACAACTAATTATCATTCACATTTCAGTATATCCTGGGTAAGACTTACATTTGTGGTCATCATCAAAGATTCAGAATAACAACCTTTGAAAGAATCAATAGACACCAACATTTATAGAGGGCACAATGATTGATGCAGCACCATGAATAAACATGTAACTGGTATTTTAAAAATGGCATTAAGGAACAGAAGAGGCAAGAAATTTCTATTATTTCAATACAGAAAGGTTAGGAAGAATCATGGCATTATGAGTAACAACAATGTTGCTATCTTTTTTTCTGATGGAAGATATAAAATTATCTATAAACAGCATATTTGATAATAATGATTGCATTTGATGGTAAAGAGATGTTCTCTAGACCTAAACAGAAAGAGATGGTGGCCTGGATACTGTGAAGAATCTTTAAATGCACTGACTGGACAAGAACTATATGTATAAATACCTCTTCTCTACTCTTTGTCCTTCAGTGATCAATCACTGAACCCCACATGGGCCCTTGAGTGTTATTATATAATACATTTTTAATCAAATTGTTATTATAGATATGGTTCCTTCAAAAAATACTTGCTACAGCCCCCACACAAATTAGGGGCTGCTCTGCTCTTGGCTGCTCTGGCTAAGCCGGCTGTACACATACAGTTACAGGGGGCCAATTCTCACAGACTTTAAACAGAAAGTACCACGTTGTGCAGTGGAGACTGACTTTATCTTTTAAGGCCTTCTCTGGAAACTCTGTTCTGTATTTCTTCTCAGCCTTAGTATTTTTCTTCATCTTTAAAACACTTATTCCTTAACTCTTGAATCTTCTAAAAGGACCTTGTCCTACTTCTCCCTCACCACCCACTGCAGTCAGCCAAAAAGCCCAACAGTCCAACTCAGCCATGATTCCCAGCTCCATCCCATCCTGTCCATTTTTTTCATTAATGACTAAGTGATTTATATGCTCCTCCTCTACATCTTTCTCTCCAGTCCCCACTCTTACATAGAGGACTATATTACCCTCAAGTAAACATCTTATAATATATAGCCAAATTCTCCAAAGATTTCAAGATAAAATTTGAACCCCTCAGTAAGGTACACAGGGCTTTTAACAGTCTCATCCAAACTTTCATTTATAGTTTAATTTCTTAACATTTACACCACATATTTGACACTTCATTCCCCTGGGCATCCTCTGAACAGAAAATAAACCTTAAATACTTTGCTTATCTTTTCCCCCTAGAATGCCTTTCCTTACATTGTATACATGGCTAGGTCTGCTAGCCTTATAAAATGCAACTGAAAAAAAGTATTTTTCTGTAAACTTTTACCAGGTCCTTCTGGGACAGTTTAGCAGATCTCTCCATTATACACCCTATTATTAATATTATGCATTTATCACACACTACATGTGGAATACCTGCTTGTATGTCTGTCATTTTGCTGGACTCTCAGCTCCTTAAAGCCTGAGACCCTGATTTATTCATATTTATTTTATTAAAGCATAAGGAATGAATGTTCATTAAATATATATAAATTAATGAATAAATCCCTCATGATTTTCACATGCATTTTCCATAATCCTTTTTTGTAGGAGTGTTGTTTTCTAGCCAAATTTATAGTACACTTGTAAATAAATGTACTATAGACCTAACTCATTATTTTCACAAATACTCATCAAAACATTAACATACAATTAACAAAAGATATAAAAAAAAAGAAAGTTGAAAGAGACAAAAATGACTGAATATTTTGTGAAATTGTTGAAATCAAATATTTTCTTATTTTGGCTATTCCTGAAAGGCAACTTTTCTGTCATTGAACCTTCTTTCTGGATCTTCCCCATAACATTAAGTGAGAGAGTTGAGAGGACTAATGTCAGAAAACCCATCAGTAAAGGAGAAACCTAAATTTTGGAGGAAAATATAATTCAAATGCTAAAGTAAAAAATATGAAAAAAGATAAAGAAGAAATCAGGGCACAAAAGATTAATACTTAGAGCAAGCAGTGATCTAGAAACAAGAAAGCCAGCTTGAAGATCATTTAGAAGACGGTGTGTGTTTTTTTCTCTTCAAATTTTGTTATTACAATTAATGCTGCTATACATTTTCTTATACAAATCTCCTTGTCCACATATATAAGAAATCCTTCGGGGTACATACCAGAGTGAAATCGCTGGGTTATAAGAGGCATGTTTACATATTCAGCTTTACTGTAACAGGTTTCATCAAGTTATGCTCCAGTGTGAATGTCCCAGATTGTATTTCCATGACCAGTAATGAGAATTCTCATTAGTTTGCATCTGTCACAATCCTTGCTTGGTATTGCAAAATTGCTTAATTTTTACCAATTTTATTGGTGTAAAATAATTTCTAATTTGATTTTAATTTGCATTTTCCTACATTTCAGTGAGTTTGAGTTCGAGCATCTGTTATGCTGATTTTCCCACTTCACAAATTTCCCATTCATAACCTTTGTCCCTTTTTCCTTTGGTTTGTGTGTGTCTTTTCTGATTAGTAGGAGTCAACTATATATTCTTTTTTTTATCAACTATATATTCTGTGTAATAATTTTATGTGGGATATATGCATTTCAAATAACATCTCCTTTATCTTTTCACTTTCTCTCTGGGGACCTTTTATTTTCTTTTTAATAAATTTTATTTTTTAGAGCAGTTTTACGTTCATAGTAAAATTGGGTGGAAGTACAGAGATTTCCCACATACTCCCTGTTCTCACACATGTATGGCCTCCCCCATTATTAACATCCACCTTTTGTGCAGTCTTTTGAAGAACAGAATTTCTTAATATAAGCATCATCTAGTTTATAAATCTTTTCTTGCATAAATGTTCCTTTAGAGTTTTAAAAACTTCTTCCCTACATCAAGATGATAAAGATACTTTCCCATAGGGTTCAAGGTTTGGTGTTTTATGTTTAGCTTCTTTGATACATCTGGAGCAATGGACAATGCTGAATTCTCACATTGGCAAATACTCTGAGTACAAAAGCAAAGCGTTTTGCAGCAATTGTTTTGGGGAATAGGCTCCTCCAGTATCCTAATGATCTAAGTCTGAAGCATTGCAGACCTTAGCAATCAGCTTTCTCCTTCCTTACCCAGGTCTGTTTCCTGAGGGCAAGCAGGCTTCAAGGTTTTGTTCCCTCATACATCCATATTTCTTTTCTCCCTTAATCTCAGAGTGACTGCTTTTAGGACAAGTCCCTCTTTTCCTCAGGCAAACTGCCATACTAGCCTTCTAAAAGAGATTTCACTCAAAGATTCCCAAGTCCTGTTCTGATCTTTTCTATAATGTGACTTGGCAATTTCACTCACCAAATAGAGAGAATAAAATAAACTCACTATTTTAACCTCTAGGTTAGAGTATTATGCTCGAATCTACAACCTACAGATACTTTGGCAAGTTAATAAATAAATATTGCTCTCACCCAGTCAATCCAAATTTTACTGGTTCTTATTTTCTTACTTTATCTCCCAAACCTGTAAATATAATTAACATAAGTAATGTAAAAACTTCCTGTTACAATGTTGAGTCCCATCTTTAGAACTCTATGTGACCTTAGATAATAAAAAACTAAGATCTCAAACCAAGCTTTAAACTGATGTGTTTTTCTATCCCTCCTACTCTAGCGGTTCAGTACCGGAGTACCCTATACTGCCTCACAAGACTCTATGACCATCCGAGGAGCCCTCATATGTCAAAGGGCTTTTTGCAATGTATACAGAGGTAGACGAGGCTGTGGATGCCCTTGCTTAGACCCTATTATTTTTGCAGGGCTTCCATGGGAAGATCCAGAATAAGGATTACAGTGCTAGAAAAGAGAGCAGGAAATACAAGAATGAATTCCTTAAACTTCTGTCTTCAGAAAGTCTTTATAGGAGGGAGGTAGGGAAAGGGGGTTGTAAGTTGTGAAAGCAATTCCAAACTGTGCTCAAACAGGAAATTATATTTCATGGTTACTAGAGTCTGGAAGTGAAAGACAAGCATGACATAGACTCTCCTGATGTGCTTCACTCTACAACCCAAAGCCACTTTGTTCAGGGTCAAATTGGTAAGTGGAAATTCTGGGATTCAAAGCTAGTTTTGCAAAGGTAGGTTAGCTAAGCATATATAATGCCTTTTATAACTAACCAGATCTGTGCACCAGAAGCAGAGAGTAAAAAGGGAACTATCTGACAAGACTGATGCTGATTTGGAAGTAAAGTCTCTGGAAGGAAGGAGAGGAGGCCTAGGGAATAGGAGTTGAAAAGAATCCTCAACTCTTTTTCCAAGAATGAGCAAAATATCAAGAGCTACAAAAGGATAAGTCAAAGATGTGACTCGTTGGGATAAATGGAGCAAGCTGATTTTGCACCGCACAATTTAGGAATATCTGCTGTGCAGGGCATCTGTTTGGAAATAGATTTCAAAACATATTTTGGGTTCACTTTACATTCTCTCCATCCTTTGCATTTCTTATAATTCAATGTTAATAATTAAGTTCCAGAAAGCAGAAAATAAATAAACATGGAGTTGGAAGGCAATTTCTTAAAGGATTCAGAAGGAATCATGCAAGAAAAAATACTACTCTGGGAGAGGCATGCTAGAAATGGAAGCCGTGTTCCTAACGGCCTAGAGAGCTCTCTTAGGACATGGAGGAACCTCCTGAAAGTGCAGATAAAAGACATTTAGTTCTGTTACTGCTTCTGTGAAGATATATTTGATGAGGTGATAATAATGGGGGGGGATCTTTTTATGTAAAATAAACTAAAATGGGCTGAAAAGCAAACTAACTCTTAGGGTGTAAAAGCTTAGTCACACTGAAAACATTTCCTGTTGGAGAAAACTGATAAATTCATATGTCTGAATCACTGGCAGAGTGGGGATTATAAAAGGATGCAATGAACTAGCATCTTAGGCAATGAAGGCTTGGGCAATGAAGGCTTGGGCAATGAAGGGATAATTTACAATCTCTTGATGAAGCTAAATTTTCAATGAGGGGAAATGAAACCAGATTAAAGCGGAAAAAAGAGTTGTTTGGTGATGTGGAAAGCATATCATAAATATATATGATAACTTAAATGGAAAAAATAGTAAATGAAACAGATTAAAAGAGTAAATGAGAATTTAAATGTTAAGTACTTAGAATAAACTGGAAGATGAATGTACGAGTCTGTATTTTTTTTTACTGATTTTAAGGTTTATACAGCTAAGATACAGTGATTCATTGAGCTTGCAGTTAAAAATCTTTCTGCAGTGTATACACAATATATTCTATAAAATAAATGCACATATACTTAAGGGCTTCTGCTCAAATTAGGTAGAGAGAAGCCCCTGATTTCACACAATAACTGCTTATACATATGCAGCTCATTCAGATAATATTTGTAAAACACGTTCTGAGATAGTCAGATTGTATTAATTTACTAACCAAGGTATTTCACCATGACAAGGAAAACACTCTGCAAAGATTATAAAAACCATTTTCCCATTTTATTGTTTGAAAAAATCAAAAGATTAAAAACCTATTAAACGCCTTGGTTCAATTTCACTTTAACTGGTCCACAAGACATTTTTCAGAGATCACATAATTGAAAATGAAGAAACATACTGTAAGTGGATAACACTTTTTCTATAATAAAATAAAATCTCTCAAACATCCGGCATACATAATGCTCTGCACTCTTAATGCAGATACATCTTGTGTTACAGATGTATGTTCTATTAAACTTGAATTTAAATTAGGTGAAAGTATATAAACTCTACTTTCAGACTGTTATCATAAAAATTAAATATATTACCATGAACATATTATCTAATAGATAAAATTTGATTCTTTTAGGCAAGGAAGAAATTTAGAAAGTAATAGGTGGTTATATAGTAGCGAATCACAGCAATCCTGAAATTATCACAGCACTACTTTACTACTTTGGAAAAGTTTATCACCTTTGGTACCTCATCTTCCCTTACATTCTCTCCAATCGTTCACAAGCATTTTTTTCCTTTGGCAAGGCCTGTGAACTCACAATCATTAAGTAAAACATAGGTCACTTCTTTCTCCTTTAATACCCTAATATACTTCTGGTTTTGGAAGAAGTGCTATAGTTAAATAAAGGAATTCTACTAATTTAAACAAAAACCTTTCAGACGTTTAAAGTCACCTTAGTAAGTTTAAAAGATGGCACACATTACTAAATCTCTGAGCTCTGAGACTTTTCTACCTTTATTGATTATATATGATTAAAGTATTAGATTGCTAGAGTGGGTAAGTACCTTCTCTTCATTAGCTTTCTCTTGAATTTACATATGTAGCTGAAAGTAGTAACAAAATAAATTATCTCGTATAATTGCTATATAATAAGAAAAAGAGAAAAGACAAAGATATGTTATAAATAATTGCTGTTATTGAGATGAGAATAACCTTACTAGTTATTCCATATTCCAATAATCATAGTTCAAAATTTACCGTTGTTAATATAGGTAAAATTTTTGTTAAATAAGGTAAAAGTTATTTTATTGATGAATTATAGTTCTCCTATTTTAAAAAAATATTGAAATCTTACTCAGTTGTTTCAAACTAAAGATTCAATAAATTAATCATATTTCAACATTTCTTTAAATTTTATATCTACTAATTGTTAAATGTAATATATTATTATATTTATAATATGTTAAGACATAATTTTGTCTTTAATTTATTTAATTAAGTAATTTGTATCATATTTATGATATATATGAGTTGAGAAATGTTATTCATGGTAATCATTACATGTTCATTTATTACTCATATGTGATCAAATCAGTACAAATTATGTTTTATAGAATAGCTTACAGTTCTGAACTTTCAAACATCCCCACAGTTAACTGACTTCAAGTTATCAAAATTAGAAAATGTTTAATCATATCGTTAACAAAATATAAATGAAAAGTTATTTTATAAATTATGAGTGTTAATCTGTTAAAAATTCTAACAAACTATCCACAAGTGTGTACTATATTGTTTAAACTGATTGAAGTTTTCTATAAATTTTAAGTTAGAAACTCTTCAGTTTTTCCTGAATTACTAAGAGATAGTTTCCATTAACAGCCAAGGAATTTAAAATAGAATATATCATGAAAATTAACAGCAGGTTACAAATGAAATTTAAGAAAATAGAGTCTGGGCCGGGCGCGGTGGCTCACGCCTGTAATCCTACCTCTGGGAGGCCGAGGCGGGTGGATCGCTCGAGGTCAGGAGTTCGAGACCAGCCTGAGCAAGAGTGAGACCCCGTCTCTACTAAAAATAGAAAGAAATTATCTGGCCAACTAAAAATATATATACAAAAAAATTAGCCGGGCATGGTGGCTCATGCCTGTAGTCCCAGCTACTCGGGAGGCTGAGGCAGTAGGATCGCTTAAGCCCAGGAGTCTGAGGTTGCTGTGAGCTAGGCTGACGCCACGGCACTCACTCTAGCCCGGGCAACAAAGTGAGACTGTCTCAAAAAAAAAAAAAAAAAAAAAAAAAAAAGAAGAAAATAGAGTCTTAAAAACATATACTTCTATTTATAACAGTTTTACAGCTGAAATAACAGCTTTACAGAGCTATGAAAAATGAATAATTTCTATCAGATGCCCCAGAACATAAAATGAAGATTTTTCATATCTTTTTTAGTTCTATAAATAATCAGAGCTTATAATTTAAGTTGAGAAACAATAACTCAACCTACAGAGTCTCTAGCTACTAATTGGAGCACAGGATAGATTTTAGGTTATTAAGCACGAAATGTCTGATTTCTTTAAGCATTGACAGTTGATCTCTATGACATTTCACTTTGACACTTCTTGTTTTATTTTTATTGTGAAGGCATGTCTTCAGTCTTACAAATGCATGTTTTGGCTTGTGATTATCTTTCAAATTTTTTTAGAGCAATTTTTGTGAAACTATGGATAAGTCAAAAGTTCATGTTATTTTTGAATATGAGTTCCGTTGTGAAACCAATGCAGTGCAGACAGCTCAAAATATAAACTAAGTGTTTGGGAAGGATGTGGCTAATGAATGCAATGGTTTGAGAAATTCCATCCTGGTGATTTTAATCTTGAAAATGAGCCACGTGGGCATTCTGGGACTAAGGTGTATAATGATGAGCTGAAAGCTATAGTGCAAGCAAATCCATCTCAACCTATGCATGAATTAGCAGCAAGGTTTGCCATTACTATTCCAACAACATTGGACAATTTGAAACACATCAGCAAGGTAAAGAAGCTGGATAGATGGATACTGCATGAATTAAATGAGCATCAGCAGAGAAATCATCTCAAAGCTTGCTTTTGCTGTCACGACATAAAGGCAAACCATTTCTACACCGCATTGTTATGCGTGATGGAAATTAGATTCTTTTTGACAATCACAAGCATTCGGCACAATGGTTGGATAAAGATGAAATGTCAAAACACAGCCCCAAACCAAATATTCATCAAAAATATCTAATGGTGTCTATTTGGTGGTCCCCTGGTATCATCCACAACAGCTTCATGAAACCTGATTAATCAATTACAGTGATGTCTACTGCAGCCAGTTGTACGAAATGATGAAGATGCTTGGGATTAAGAAGCCGAGATTGGTCAGTAGAGACAGCTCATCCTCCTGCAAGACAATGCTCAACCACATGTCACACAAACAATGCTGCTCCAACTACAGAAGCTGGACTTGGAAACTCTGCCATCCACCGTACTCACCAGACTTTGCACTAACTGGCTACCACTTCTTCCAGGCTTTGGACCACTTCTTGCAAGGAAAAATATTCAGTTCTCAACAAGCTGTGGAAAACACCTTTTGTGATTTCATCGCCATTCGTTCTCTAGGCTTCTTCACTGTGGGCATAAACAAACTACTGTTAAGATGGGAAAACTGTGTCAATAGTTTATGAACATACTTTGAGTACTTGTACTGTTTCTTGTTTGAGATATAATAAACTACACTTTTGATTAGAAATCGGATAATTCATATTTACTGACCTAATATTTCTCAATGAATTTAATTGCTATATAATCAGCTAAACAAGCTTCTCTCTTTCAAACATTGTTTTTAACATTTAAGATTAGGTTTAAGTATATTGATAGGGTAAATGAACTTCATACGTTTTAATTCAACAATTAGTTTAAGGTAGCATCTGACATAGTGTGGTTGTAAGTTTTAAAATAATAGAATTTTAAGTTAGATCCTAGGATATCACTTGTATGTTAGGATTTTTTTTTTTAAAAAAAAGAGAAAAATACTGCCAAAATTGTCTTCCTTGACTGTGGCTAGATACCAAAATAAATTTATGTTTGTCCTTTGTGAAAAACAAAGTCAAAAAGTTCTTTACCACTTAGAAGGAAAAATTAGAAAGGGAAAAAAAAACAACAAAAAAAACCCAAGCAAATAATTATTCTTATATATGAATAAATTCACTATTAAAACAAATACATAGAAAATTCCATTTCTAACTATGTGGTTAGTTTCTCACACTCTTTCAATGAAAACTAAAATGTCAGATAAACCAAAATTTTAAATCTTAAATGTGGAGATGAATTTGCAGGAAAGTAAGGAATATCCAAGTCTAAATCCATTTGAAGGCAGAAACTTTGAAAGCTAATAACTGTAGGTGGTTTTTGAAGAACTGAAAAAAAAATTGAGCTTTGCTTGCTATAGCCTTTAGGGCATTGGAGACTGGAAACAAAGCTTCTATTTCACCAAACTGAGAAGTCTATAGGAGACGTATCTAAGAAACCCTTCTTCCATCAACTTCAAGACAAATTGATTATCTTGAATCTAAGCACTGAAAGAAGAGAAAATGTTAAAAACCTGTCCCTTGACAAAGAATCTTTTTTTGACCAAACTTTAGACATGCTCCTTTGAGCCCTCTTTTGAACTGGGCCTTGTTCTTGGGCCCTCTCGTTGTTTCTTATTCCTTGAGTCCAGTTTTAGCAAGAATCCTTCATTCCTTTGTTCCTTGTCCTTTGAGTCTAGTTTTAGTAAGAATCCCGCTAAGTTAGTTTAAACAGAATCTTCCACCCTTGATATCTGATCACCCTGGCCTGCCATTAGCAAGAATCCTGTTAAATATATTAAGAATCCCCTACCTTGTATGTTTCCTTTTAGCAATTTTCTGTTCATAACCTCCTCATTCTGTTCATTGGCCATAGGTCCCCTGCTGCTTTTGCTGTATTTAGAGTTGAACCCAATCTCTATCACCTATTACAATAGTTCTGGATAAAGTCTTCCTTACAGTTTTAACAAGTGTCAGAATAATTTTTTCTTCAACATCCTAAAGTGTTGTAACGGCAAGCCTAACCTTACATCAATTTGGAGTTAGAATTCACATTACTTATATGATTTGAATAATTCAAGTGGCTTTAAATTGGTAATGCACTTAGATAATTTCCAGAAATGAAGAGAAATATTCTCTTTTCCTCTAGTACTGGCACCTGAATGCAATGCAGCCAGAAACCTCCAAGCGAGCACGGTAGCACAGAGCAAGAGGAGCTCCAGGGTAAGCTCTGTAGTTCTGGCTTGAAGACTCGAAACAGGAACTTTTAATACGGAGAGGTGGTGCAAAAAATCTTCCTTTTTCCTAAACTGGGTTCTATTGTGCTCCAGCCTCCAAGGCATTCTTTTGCAGTAGAGACAGCAGCTGTGGAAAACCTCAAAAGCCAAAATTCTCAGGGAGGAGAACTTTCCTTTCCGTTGGGTGTAGCTGCAGTTTCAAGAGGGTGGATAAAAATCCCATTGCTTTTTATATCTCTCTGTCCTTGCTCCAATAGTGCCAGAACATGGGCTGCGTCCTGGAACCATGTTACAGAGTATGACAAAGTGGTTTCGTGAGCAAGCCCATCAATAAATGAAGCCCCAGGAAGCCAAAATCCTGAGGAGACCATGGAGAGAAAGGAGCTCAGAAAAGTGACCCAAGAAAGTCCTATAGGAGTTATAGGACTTACCTTTAACTGATACATACATAGATCTGATCCCAATTAGCACATCAAAGATTTTGAGCACTAAACTAACAGATAGACAGGTTGCAGACTGACCACTGTGGGCTGCACAGCCCCGAGAGAATAAATAGCACAACAAAAGTGTTGAATGCTTGAACTAACACTGGAACCATAGTCCACAGGACCACAAGTTAGAACTTGTGGTCTGAAACTACTGAAACAAAAGTATCAACATTCTGCATAGAATTTAAACAAGACTCGAAGTCTCTTGAAGTAATTCACAGATTGTCTAAAATGACTTGGTGTAGAAAGAATCACAAACATTTCAATTCATGTGGGAAATGCAATCTACAGACACCAGTGCTGAGATGACAATAGATGCTAAACTTTTCTGACGGAGACTTTACAACAGCTGTTATACAAATGCTTCCATAAGCAATTGTGAACACTCTTGCAACAAATGTTAAATAAAAAGTTTTAGTAAAGAAATAGGAGATATGAAGAAGAAACAAACTGAAATTTTAGAATGGGAAAATCCAATAACCATCTCTCTCCCCCAGTAGAAACCTCACTGAATGGGTTCAAGCAGGATGGAGATAACAGAGAAAAGACTCAGAGAACTTGAAGATAAATCAATGTAAATTATTTAATTTGAACATGAGAAAGAAACAATTGAAAAAAAGAACAAAATCTTGAGGACTGGTGGGATGACACCAGAATGCCTGACCGTGTCATTGGAGTCTCAGAAAGACAGCGTAGTGATGGAAAAAATTAAGAAATAATGGCTGAAAACTTTCCAACTTTGTCAAAAAAGAAGTATACAAGAAGCTAAGCAAATTACTAATAGCATAAACTCAAAGAAATCTGTGCCCAGACCCATCATGATCAAATTTCTAAAAACTAAAAATGAAGAAAAAACATTGAAAGCAGCCAAATAAAAATACCATTTTAGCTATAGGGAACAATAATTTAGGAAATTTTAGAATTCTCATCAGAAATCATGGAAGACAGGAAAAAATGGTGCATTTTTAAGGTATAAAAATAAAAAAAATAAAAAATAATAAACTGTCAACCTAGAATTTTATGTCTAAATAAAATAACCTTTAGAGAAGGTGAATTAAAAATATTCTCAGGTCAAGGAAAACAAAGAATTTTATCTGTCATGCTGTAAAAAAATTTCTAAAGCCTTTTTAGATAGAAGAGAAATGATTTTGGGAAAAAAAACAAACTTGAAGCTTCAGGAATCACGGTAGAGAAACAGAAAGAAATATCTAAGGAAATGTTAGTCCTATAGGGCAGCACTGATAAAATACCATAAATTAGGTAACTTATAAACAACAGAAATTTATTTCTCAGAGTTCTGGAGGTTGGCAAGTCCAAAGTCAAGGGTCCAAAAGATTCAGTGTCTGGCTCATAAATGACACCTTCTTGTTGTATCCTCACTTGGTAGAAGAGGCAAACAGATCCTCCAAGTCTTTTTTTGGTAAGGGCACTAATCTCGTTCTTAAGGGCTCTACCCTCATGATCTAATCAAACCCCCAAAGCCCCACCTCTTAATACCATTACATTGGAGGTTAAGATTTCAACATATGAATAGAAATGATTGAAACTGGAAACAAAAAAGAATAGAAAAGATCAATAAACTTAGTAAATTTATAGAAAGATTAACAAAGAAAAAAAGTGAGGACCTAAATTACCAATACCAGGAAAGAGAGTGGGGATTTTATTACAAAATCTACAAATATTAAAGGGATAATAAATGAGAATTCTAAGATAAATAGGCAACCTAACTATCTCTCTATTAAAGAAATTGAATTTATACTTAAAAGTCTTCCAAGAAAGAAGTCCCAGTATAAAAAGACAAGATAAAGATTAAAATGTTCAACAATTCAAAAGACACACAAAACTATCAATGCAGTGGTTTCCCCACTCCCCCTTATCCTCAGGGGGTACATTCCAAGAACCTTATATATACTACATTTTTTCATATATATGTGTGTGTGTGTATGTGTATATATATAATATATATACACACACCTATGATAAAATTTAATTTCTAAATTAGGCAGAGTAAGAGATTAACAACAATAACTAGTAATAAAATAGAACAATTATAACAATATACTGAATAAAATTTATGTGAATGTGGTCTCTCTCTCTCTTTCAAAATATCTTACTGTATTATACTCACTTAGGCTCAAACTGCAGTTGATTGCAGGTAACTGAGACTGTGAAAAGCCAAATCTCAGATAAGAGGTGACTACTGTTTTCAAAATCCATACTTCTGTATCCATAGCACCTATAATAATGCTTGTGACACATTGTTGTCAATCAGTAATAATCTGATGAATGAATAAACAATATGCTCCAGGACAATAAACAGCCTACAGAAATATTACTAAAGTTCAGTATAGCATTTAGCAAGTTTAGTGGATTCGATATCAGTATCTGAAAACCAATTTGATTTCTCTACAAGAGTACCAATATAAGAAACTGAATTTAAAAAATATATTTACAATGACATAAAAACATGTAGTACCTAGAAATAAGCCTAGCAAAAGATGTTAGACTTTTATATGCAAATTTATTCAGCCTTAGTGAAACAACTTAAAGGAGCTGTAAATAAATACACATATATATATCATGTTCAAGGATTTGAAGATTCCATATGGCAAAGATGTGAATGCTCCTCAAATCAATCAATAAATTCAAGAAATTTTAATCATATTGCCAAATGTTTATTGTACTGGGCATGCAGGTTAGAAATTTTATTTGGTAGTCTAAGAAACAAGAATAGCTCCCAAAAAATCTAGAAGTAAAGGAGAAAATTGAGAGGGTTTCCCCAACTGTATGGTATGTTCATGGGATAAACCAGTAGGGCAATGAGACTAAATAGAAAACCAAGAAACCGACCCAAACATATATGGACTTTCAATATATTACAAGAATGATATCACATATGGCTATTCTATCAGGGAAAACAAAAAGAAAAATAATGACTCCCTAGCTCGCTTTATACAGAAGAAAAGAGAAATCCTCAAGTATACTATAGACTGAAACATGAAAGGCCAAAGTATAAAAAGAAAGCAAGTGAAAATCACAAGAGTTATCATGTCTCACCCAACTTTTAGATGAAAATTTTTAAATCTGACACTGTCATGTTAGCATATATGTGGAACAACAGGAATTTATATATATTATTGGTGTGACATAGAAATTGGGCCAAACACTTTCAAAAATAGATTGGCCTTCCATGGGAAAGTTGAATGTGTACATAATGTATGATCCAGGAATTCCACCCCAGGAACAAATGTATAAGAATATTAATAACAAATTATAGGAAATAACCCAAATTTCCAGCAATGATAGGATGAAAAATACATCGTAGACTGGTCTTAAAAGGGAATGCTATTCAGCAAGAAAACTGAATGAAAGACAGGTACTTGCAAGCTTCACTCAATGAATCTACTTAACTCTCAAAGAATAAAATAAACAAGACATAAATGTAATAGAGTAGAAGTTTATATTCATAAAATTAAAAATAGGAAAGATATATCCATAAGTGATAAACTTATTTTAAGCCAAAGAAAATGAGAACTGGCTAATCTCTATTTCCTAACCTCAGCACAGGACACATAGGTACATCATTTATTAAGATTCTTTAAGCCAACATATGCATTTATACACTTTTTTGTGTGGATGATATTTTTAAATAAAACAAATGGAAAACAAAGTAAAATAAATTACTTTTTATAAAATCCTAAAACTGAATTACTGTGCTTGTCTGAACAGCTGCATCTTGATATGGGATATTTGATTATAATTTTTCTCACTCTAACACATTCCAGTTTTGAACTCTTGCCTCTTTGAAATGCCAAATATAATTATAATATGGTATTTTGTTTAAGCATATGCAATTAAAAGGGCACCATTGAATTGTGGTAGTGTGTAATGTTTGCCAACTGCTAGAGGTGGAGAACATAATTTTATGGTGTGTATTTGCTCCTACCAAGGACTCTCTATTTTATAGTTTTATATATTATTAGAAAGCTCTCCTTCATTTCACCAAACTCTCTATGTGGGTTTATAGGCTAGAAGTGAATTACAGTTTGGTACAGAAGTCAAGAGACTGCTTCCAGAGTGCTGGCCCTTCATTTGAGGAAAAGTATTAAAGCATAAAATGGCCAGTTTTTGAAGCCAAAATTGTCAGGGCTTTATTGCTTATTTTGTGCAGTTTCAAAAATATCAAGGACATATTTGAGGCTATGCTGGGAAGAAAGCAATCACTATCCAGTTGCTTAAAACGTGAGTTTTAGTAAGTTGTGAGTAGAGAAAGTTCATAGGAACAAATTATAATTCTTCTTATCTTCTACCACATTGTCTTTCACAGAATACTCTTTAACCTACTATATTTTCACATCTCAGCATTTTCTTTTTTCTCATGGTCCCTAAGGCTTTGTAATACCCTTTAAAACTAGAAATGTAGCTTTAAATTTTCCTTCCCAGATAAAGAGTTAATTCACACAAGATTCTATGTGGATTATAGAATCAGATTCAGTTTTTAGAAGAGTTGCTTCTCTTGCTACATCTTGTAAAACATGTTTTCCTTGCTAGTTTATATTTACTTACAAATGGGCATATTTATCTGAAGATTTAAATAAGTCACTATTTTGTATAACATGAAGGAAAAGGGCCTTTTTTACACTGGCTAGGGCTACTGAATTCTAACCTCTTTCTGTGTGTCATGAATATATTTTAAGACTACTGTATTTTGCAGTGAAAATATAAGTGGCAGTGTTTTCACCATGTAATACAATAGTTACAGTGTTCACTGAAAAGCCATGCTCTGTGCACTTAATTCAACTTGGCAGAAAACACCATTCCTTCTGTGGAGGATACTAATACTATGCATAGAAATTTACATAAGAAAATATGCTTGCAGACCTCTTGGAGCTGAAGTTTAAAACATGCAAACTAAACTGGATCAAGTTTTCTGTTAGTATTCTGTGGAATTAAAAATATTTAGAGTAGAATTTTAACAATTCCTCCATAGACACCCATACACATGTCAATGTATATGTGTATATTTATTGATTTATTTTTGTTTCTTCCAAAAAATTGACCTCAAACAATTAGTTCAGATGAAATCAGTCTGATTCTGAGGGAAAACCAGCCTTTATCTGACACAGGTAACATATGAAGGGAGGTCTCTAAAATACCTGAATATTAAAGTCTCCAAATCTGATTATTTTAACAGTACTCAGCAATGATAATTCAAAGCAAATGATTTTATTATTACGATTTTGTTCATTTTGAGTAAATCATCTTGGACTATTACATATATGCACATATATATATGCATAGACCATTGATGTATGACTTAAAGAATTTTAACAAAATAAATACATCTGTGTAACCAACGTCTATATGCGGAGATAGAATAATACCATATCCTAGAAGTCTTCCTCATACTCACTTCCAGTCACCACTCTATCCCCCCAAAAAAGTTACTGATTTTTAATACCATAGATTAATTTTTTCTGCCGTTGGACTTTATGTAAATGGAATCATATAACATGCACTCATTTGTCTGTTTTCCTCACTAAACATTGTGAGATTTATTCATGCTGTTTTATATATTTATATTTTGCTCTTTCACTTTGCTGCTTAGTATAAAATGATGATCTTAAGGCACAATCTAGCATTACTATACACTATGCTAAAAACATAGTATTTGAAATGCTAATTTGAGCGAAAACCCAACGGTCTAACGGGACATAAAATGGACCAAATGAGCTAGAGGAAAGTTAATAGCAATAGCTCTCTTTAACTATTTTGCTTTAGATAGAAAAGACTCATTCCTCATCTCAAATAGCAAACCACTATTATCAGGCTATTGACAGTTACCTTGTTCCTAACAAGCAGACCCTATTGAATGGCTAATCCAAAAGTCATTAACACTATTTCCCTTTCTCATTTTCCTCTATATAGACTGAAAAAAACAAATATATTTTTTTCCAATCACAGTTACTACTAAGAGTGATCCTGTGCTACAGTCCTGACCGGTTAAATTTCAGAGGGAGTTTTCTGAAGATTTCTGGGAAAGCCTTTGCTTTATTATTAAAGGGATAAGCATAAGAGGGGAGAAGATTAATGCCACTCTTTACCTCATCTTCCTGTCTTGCTTCTAGGTGTGATTCCCAAAGCTTCAGCAGCCCTTTGGGACCATGAAGTAATGAGCATGAACTTGAACAAGCCCAAATGATATGATGATCAGAAAGTTTGATTATACTATTGTGATTTTTAGATTCATCATTAAGTAAAGTAGAAATTTCCTCATGATTTAACCCCATGCATCTAAAAGCACATCTGATACACCATTATTCACCTGGACATTTAAGATAGAAACATGCACTTAAAACATCTTGCTTGGAATTATGCTTCATTTTACATTGATTTCTTGAAAATCAACAACATCCAGATGAGAAGAGTGAAACTGATTTTCTATCACATAGATGAATCCTGCTGATTTATCAAACACCTGAAATGCTTTCATGTGCTTGATTTCTTTAAAACAAAACTCTGAATTTCTTGCTATTGTAGCATAACTTGAGAAATTGTTCAAATACTTTAATATTTAAGCCCCTCTGGTCTCCTTGGAAATTTTGATGGTAGGTGCTAGTTAAGCATTTACCAGAAATCCCTAGGGGTCAATAGACTCCAAACATGATTATTATCCCAGCAATAATAAAAAAGAATCCTTTTACATCTTCCTTCAAAGAGGTAGACTACTATAATTATAGTTTCAAAATGATTTATTGTCTAATTAAATTAATAGTTTCCCACAGACTTTTTGTCTCTAGTTTTGGGGTTAGGATTGTGGAAGAGGCTGGTGGGGATAGTAGTACAAGAAGATTTAAAAGTCCTTTGCTCTTCCTGTTGAAAGTTGATTACTTCTCTATTTGCAGGTAATTATCCTTATTTATAGCAAGCATTCCTTTATTTCTCACTTAGTGGTTTTTCTGTGGCTGCATCTAGGCTAAGCTTTCTTTTGATTTAAAGCAAATCTGATATTTTAAATTTAGATGGATGTATTCCAATGGGTATTGCATTAGTATGTGGACTTTATCATGTAACATAACATCTTATTACAACATATATTTTTGCTGCTTGTGATGAGACCATATCCTATGTTGAGTTGGGTAAACAATGCAGTCAGAAAGGCTGTCTTCAAATTTCATTGTTAGTAATATATTAGTAGAGAAGTTGAAGAATCACAAGAAAAATTTATGTTAAGGTCCTTGTTTGACTTCCTTGGAGAAACATTGATTTTTTTCAGAATTAAGGAACCAATTAATGCATTTTTCTATTTTTTTTATTTTATAGCAGGAACACTAAGGAGTTTGGGAGTTTAACTGTATGGCATTTGTGAAGATTAAAAAATCTCTGTATATACAAATCTCCTTCTTTTGATCAATCTCAACTATTTTAACAGACCTCATTTGCTCAAACTAAAAATCACATTGTGGCATGTAAATAATGACATATATTTCCCAGAAAAACCAAAAATGGATAATTATGAGTATTTATTCTTCTTACAAACCACTGATTGTAAGCAGGCGGAAAGCACCAAAGAGACCCCAATCTAATATTATTTAATGTGAATTATTCATGTATGTTAAAACTTTAATATTTTAATAAGTTTAGGGATATGAGTAGGAAAATAATATCCCTTATGAAAATAAATACATACAAATATGTACATCTTCTAAATGATAATACTATGTCTAAGACTCATGGATACACAGTGTTATTTATCAGACTATATCCAAGCAGGGTGTAGGAAGAAAGCACTTAACGTACCTTGTAAGCTAACCTCTGACCAGCTTTGGCACCTAAACTGGAGTCATATTTTTGGAGGCAAAAATTTGTTTTGAACAATGAATCAAATGTCTTATGCACAGATAGGGTTTTATTTAATACCAAAGGCATGTCTTTTTCTACTTACATTTCCTGTTCATATTTTGTAACCAGTCTGTGAATAATGAAGTACCTTCTCATGAATGGCAGACTTCAGAAGGTTCAGAATTTTAACCTGGGTAAACAAGTTTATATTTGTATGCCTGTCTAGGTTTATGTGTACCTATATTCCCTTCCATAAACCATCTCACAAAAATATTTCTGAAGCCCTCTCCTGCCTCACGCTTCCCACATTTCATAAAAAGGTGTGTGTGTGGAGGACGGTGGCTCTTTACAGAAGGATTCTATTTAAGTGTTTCTGCTTTGAGACCAGCCACAGGCTACTTTAGAAACAAGAACATGCATTCTCCCAAGATGCTCCCCACAACAGAATGTTGGAAGAAGAAAGAATATGTGCTCTTCTTTTATTAGGGAAATCATAGATACTTCTTGCCAATAAAAAGAGCCAAAGAAGACCTTGATGACTGTGAACCAGGATGAGAAAGGAGACTCCTGTGCTCCATTAAAGGAGGGAGTAGGGGTGGAAATCAGGGGTTTTCTGTACCGTGTGTGATGTGTCGGGGTAGGGTGGAGGTCAGCCACGAGGGGTCTGACCTCTGGATGTCTATGCCTCTTTTTTCATACAGCATCTAATATTTTTTATTCTTTCAGTTACGTCTAATGCAGCTGAGTGAAAATATTCAAATCATCCCTCACCTGCCATCCCATGCACAACTCAGGTGGACAAAGAGAAGGTATCTCTGGGTTGTTTCTTGGACGCAGAAGATACAGTGCATCTGCAGATGGCCCCTGAGGTGCCTCTGGTATGTTTCAGTTATAGACTCTGAGTTTCTTTGGTTTCTCAGAGACTGGATGAAATGAAAACTACAGAGACAGAAGAACATTTAAATTCCATTTACCATTTAAATAAAATTATACAAAAGTAATCATAATTTGTATGTTATATAATATATAGAAATTTAGATGAATATCTGTAACATTTACTCTCTCTTTGAGTTTTGATTTGACTGTCTCCTTATACCCTGCTTGGATATAGTCTGATAAATAATACTGTGTGTCCATGAGTCTTAGATATATTATTATCATTTAGAAGGGACTTTATTTTGGGGGCTTTATTTTTCTCTTAAGTAATTTACCTACAATTTGATATCAGTCAATAGGTCGCTTATGGTGCCTGGATAGGGCATCCTTACCTCATCAGAATGTAAACATGCAAATAAAAATCATAAATCAAAGATAAGAGGTTATTTTCTAGTCAAACATACAACTGTATAGAAAGCAAATAATTTTTTTCTTGAAAAAGTGCAACGTGGTTGCCTCTCATGTGTAGTTGACTTCCATGAATTTTCATTAATACAAAATACTTTAAGTCTATACTTATCAATTTAAAAATGATATTAATTTGAAAATGATAGTGAATTATAAATTGTGTTGGTAGTATTACTTAATGGTGGCACCACTGTAAGTGTTAAACGGAAATACTAGCTCTGCTTTGCTGGAATGAGTTTTGGATTTTGCAAATATTGATTATACAAGACTTTTAGAGAGGCATCTATTACATAAAATGTGACCAGTGTCATCAGCTTGTAATTACCTGATCATTGTGAAATATTCAGACAATTCAAACATATAAAAAAAAGGAATGAAAACCATTGACTAAGCCATTAAGAAATATACTTATTATCTCTAAAAATTAAAAAAACTAAAATAGTTAAGCAAAATGTTAACATGTTTGCTTTATGACACAAAATAATAGTAAGGTTAGAAAAATACTGACATCAGTTAAGCAATTCAACACTTAAATATTAATGCTCCATAAGTACTTCTTATTTGGATTTCTCTCTACCCCCACTACTTGTTAGCTTTGAAGAAAACACAACTTCCTGGATGCCTTCAGAGTCATCGAACCCTTCATTCTCCTAAATAGAAAGTCCCTTCTGCTATACTTGCAAAACACATCTCAAATTCTCCCATGTTATTCCATCTTTGCTGCCACTGGCCTTGTCTCGTCCATCACGTTGTACGTGGACTAAAGCAAAAGCCCCTGAGTAATTTCCTTTCTCTGCTTCTGCCCCTCTAAACTTGCCTCTCTATTCAGTAGCCAACAGTGTTTGTTAATCAGTGGTTGGATTCATTTATTCAGTCATTCAGGGCCTTGAACCTCCTTTGACCCTGGCACTTTTCAAGGCACTGGAGATACATCATGAACAAAACCCAGTTCCTCTTCTCGTGCAACAACTTGGAGATCCTAGAATTTCTTAGGCCTTCTCAGGCATATGTGCTCTTGCTTGGGCCATTTGTTCTGCCCAGAATGCCTTTTCCCTCATTTCTTTGCCTGGTTTACTTGCAGTTCAAGATTCGGCAAAATGGTCACATCTTTAAGGAAGACTTCTGTGACTCTTCCCCACCAAGGCTGCGCTAAGTGCACTTCTTTCTGCTCTCAGTTTCCTGTGCATTCCTAGCCCTCAGCACTCACCTATACTCTATAGTCATAGTTAATTACTTTTCTGTCTCCATTCATCAGACTACGAAACCCTCGTAAGAAGGGAATCGTGTTTCCAGTGTTGTTCATTATATTATATCATGACCCTGTGACTCAACTATCAGTTATTGGAATCCTGTTGGAAAAAAGTCCCAGGGAATTTCAATTCCTCATCATGGAGTTATGAGGCAGCAAAAAAAAAAAAAAAAAAAAATCTAACAAAGAGTGTCAAGCTTAGAAATCCATTCTGGAAGAAAACTTTTATACTTCCTGAAAGAGTTTTAGAATATTGTTGGTTATGAATGACCCTAATTAAGGCAGGGATCACATAAGAGAGAATGGATTTGTGGAGACTGAAGATAAACACAGCCAATATTGAACACATTTTTCACCTTCCAGCTGGGTGATTCTCTGCAAAGTACATAAAAGCGAGAGTCATTTTTTCATTATTATCCTGATAATTAATATCTAGGTCATGCAATATCTAGTTGGTTTTCCTCCAGGCGGATGAAAATGTGGTGTGATGCTTATGGTGAGTTGTATCCATGAAGTGTGAGCTTCTATTTATTTTATTCACTGGCAATTCTCTGACTCTTCTTGAAGTGTGGGGCTATCCTCAGGCCTATTCATCTCCATCCCTCCCATTTCTCTAGGCATAGGAGTGTGGTAGGGTGTGTTAGGCAGTGGTTTACAGTCAAACATAATTGGTCTGATCTCTCAGACAATGTGTTTTTCTGAAATTCTATCTGCAGAAAGAACATTGAATCCACATGTGTTGTTTTCTCTTGTTGCCATTGACATCCAGCAGTCAACATCTGGTCTGTTTTTAGTTTTTTTAATTTTTTCTTTCTTTTTGTTATAATGTGGCTTTCCTACTTTTCTAAACTTACCCAGATGCAAGACTGTCTAAATGCTAACCTTTTCTCCAGGGCTTTATTTTGTAGTGTCATTGGGTCAGTGAATGATTATTATCACTTTCCTCTGTAAAATGAAGGATGATAATCCTTATTCATGTATGTTCTATTATGCATTTCTAAAGATGAATTCGTTGTTTAAAACAAAATGATTTAAAATTTAATTTTGTGCTTTTGTAATTAAAGGGGTATTTTAAAAATAATTGAAAAAATCTGGCCCAATGTAACAGAACAATAATATTTTCTTCATCTTGGTTCAGAATGAATTGGCTTGATTTTGCAAAGGTCAAGAGATTCATTTTTTCAATGAGGAGTTCATTCTTCTTAATCGTGGTTTGGAAAATGTAATATTATGTGTGGAGTGGAGGGTGGGGAACTAAGGACACCCATTTGAGTTTTAATAAGAAGAAATAAAGATTCATATTAAGACTTGCCGTGAAGTGACTCATAGATTCAATAGTGATCACCTTCCAAAATAAAATGACCCTATATGTTGGAAAATAAAAATAATTAGAGGCCCTGACTAGCCAAGTTTTAATTGAAAAAGAAACAAAATTTACTGTTTAACCTTAACCCATGTGAACTTCTTGAATCTCAGCCAATTTTATTTTATAACTGGAAAGTACCCAGGACCACCCTGAAAAACAGATGATAATTTGTCTTTTTAAAAAAAGACTCATTAAATAAATATTGATTTCTAGGAGAAAAGCTCAAGCCACAGACATCCACACCCAATAATTAGCTAATCCACTCTAAATGCCAAAGAGGAATTTTAAAAATTATAAGAAGAAACTACAACTGTTATCCACAATTTCACAGGTATATAAATTACTGTGACCAAATTTTATTAATAGTTGCCTAGAGCTTAGGTTGCCAGATGCTTTAGTTCTTTACTTCTTTACTTTTAAATATTTAATGGATTTTTAATTAAAATGTTGGACTATATAGTGTTATTTTTTCTTTTTATTTCTATAAATTTATTGAGGTATTTTCATGAATTAGAAACTAGTATATTCTGGTGAATATTCCATATACACTTGAAATGAAAGTGTATTTTGCTGACTTTGAGCATTCTTGTTTTTATTTTATTTTATTTTTTTAATTTTAAAGTATTACAAGGTACAAATATTTTTGGTCACATGAATCACTTTTTTAATGCTTGAGTCAAGGTTATAAATGTGTCCATCAGCCAGATAGTGTTCATTGTCCCTGTTAGGTACGTTTTCACCCATCCCCTCCTCACCCCTCCCCTTTGCTTGATTTCCGTTGAGTTTTACTTCCCTCTATGTACATGAGTGCTCATCAATAGTTCCAATTTATTAGTGAGTACATGTAGTGTTTGTTTTTCTATTCTTTAGATACTTCACTTAGGATTATGGTCTCCAGTTCCATCCAGATTGTTGCAAAAGTTATTAATTCATATTTTATGGCTGAGTAGTACTCCATGGTGTACATATACCACATTTTATTAAGCCACTCATGAATTGATGGGCATTTGGGTTGATTCCACATCTTTGTGATTGTGAATTGTGCTGCAATAAACATTCTAGTTCAAGTGCCTTTTTGATAAAGTGACTTTTTTTCCTTTGGGTAAATACCCAGTAGTGGGATTGCTGGATAAAATGGTAGGTTTACTTTTAGTTCTTTGAGGAATCTCCATACTATTTTCCATAGAGGTTGCACTAAGAAGTTATGAAGAAGACCCCAAAGGCAATCACAGCAACAACAAAAATTAATAAATGGGACTTGATTAAATTAAGCTTCTGCACAGCCAAGGAAACAATCAACAGAGCAAACAGACAATATACAGAATGAGAGAAAATATTCACATGCTATACATCCAACAAAGGGCTAATAACCAGAATCTACACATAATTCAAGCAAATCATCAAGAAAAAATCAACCCCATTAAAAAGTGGACAAAAGACATGAACAGAAGCTTTTCAAAAGAAGATAGACTAATGGCCAATAACATAAAAAATGTTCAACATCACTAATCATCAGGGAAGTGCAAATCAAAACCACAATGAGATATCACCTAACCTCAGTGATAATGGCTTTTCTCAAAAAGTCCCAAAACAATAGGTGCTGGTGTGGATGTGGAGAGAAAGAAATACGTATACACTGTTGGTGGGACTGCAAACTAGTACAACTTCTACAGTGCTATTTAAATAATTCTCAAAAATTAGCGTAAATACTGCTGACCATTCACACCATTTTTCTTATCATTTCCTTTTAGAAACATTTAGCCTGAGAAGGCACAAGGGAAGATATAAGGTGATCTATACCTTGTTCAGACTTCAAATTGATGTGTAATCTTTTCAAATATTTCAATGTTAATATGTGGTAAATGATCCTTGTATACATTTACTAATTTATGCCAACATATTTTACGGTTTTCTTTTAAGAAGGAGATTTAAATACGCAGTGTTAGAAAATTGGTGTTAATATACTAATACATGATCTTAGACACAAAGAGCTAGTGTGTACTAACTGATTGCTCAAATCTGTAAATTTTATATTTGGAGAAAATAAAATAATAGTGAAATATGTTTTGATAATAAGGATGAGAGTTTTTCTCAGAAAATTAAAAGAACACTATCTAAACAGTTATTTACAAAACACCTTATTGTCCAGAAGTCAGCTCCATAAATACTATAGACATATGAAAGTTATTCCCATTATTCCCCAATAATGAAGGACCTCTCAATAACTGGTTATCTTTTTGAAGGATTGGGTGGCACATATTGTCACTAAAGGCTGACTTCAATTTTCTTACTTTGTTTTACCCACAATAAATTGCTCCTTAAAGCAAATTCTACTCAAGATTTGAGGCACAGTGAAATTAATGAATTCAGTCTTCCATATCATGTTCTCTCCATGAAAATATAGTCACAAGATTCTCAGCCCTATGTTTTAATGAAAATCACAGGATTTCTGTAATAAACAATAAAAAACGAACAGAGATAAGAAGATTTGAGAAAGGTAAAAATATTATGTTTCCTTCAAGCTCTCTGTTATTTTCAAGAAATTATTTTGTCTCATCTTTAGAGCTCCTTGGAATTGGAAAAAAAAAAAAAAAGAAATTAAGATTATAAGAAATAGCCAGCTAGTCAGACATTAGAAATCAAACCCTGCCAGATGATTCCAATGATGTCAATGAAAATGACAAAAGTGACCAGCTCAAAATTAAAAGAAAAAAAAAAACAAAACTACTTTAAAGTTACAGATTAATTTGGGAAATATCACATAGCCATTTTTGAAGACTTACAAAAACGTAAGGGCAAAGATATAAAATTTCAAGCTAGAAAGAACTGATTCTAAAACCTTAAAAAAAGAGGCAAAGACTATATAACGCTAAAAAAAAAAGTGGAAAAAAAAAAAACCCTAGTCATTCATGTAACTATTAGTTGCTGAGTGTCTGCTGTGTGCCTGGCATCGTTCTAGGCATCCAGGACATAGCAATGAAAAACAAACACAGCTTCTAACTCCAGGGAACTTCCATTCCAGTAGCACAGACAAAAGAGAGGCAATTAAGCAAATACATAAACAAGTGTATTGCTGATTGTCATAAATGCTATGAGGGAAGAAAACTGCGGCTGCTGAGTGACTGGGCATGCCTGGACAGCCTCTCCAGGGTACAGTTGCAGCCAAGACCCGGAGAATGAAGAGCAGGAGAGAGTGTCCCAGCCAGAGGTCCAAGGGTCAGAGGCTTGAGGTAGACTGGACAAAAAGAAAAGAAAAGAAGAGAAGGGAAGGGAAGGGAAGGGAAGAAGGGAAGAAGGGAAGAAGGGAAGGGAAGGGAAGGGAAGGGAAGAAGGGGAGACAAAAAGAAAAGAAATAAAAAGAAAGAAAAGAAAATGACAAAAGTGGTCATTTTAATAATGCAGAAACAAATACAGTCCTGGTTTATTAAGTGCTCTTGTATTCTCTTTGCTTTACCAGAACAAACTCTCACCAATGAATCCAGATAGCTACTCCACTTGCCTTTCCAGCGTGTGATTTCCCGTGTTCTAGTTGGTGACAGAAATGTTTTACCCCCTGAGATGGATTTTTTTTAAATGCTTTCCCTTTCTGGATCAGAGCATGAATGACACACAAAAAAAAACAGCCTTGGTTTTTCTTTCTTGTTTGTCCACACAGACCTGCTTTCAACCTCATGATTGTTCCTTTCAGTTGAGATCTGATTGGCAAAGCCACAGACTAAACCACCCACTCTCCTCCTTTGATACTCTCATATATGAGTTAGAGAATATGAGAATATGAGTGACCTTAAGGTCACACCGAGGGAGGAACTTAAGGTCACGTTGCCAGTTCTTTCATTTGTAAAATGATGAAACAGGATCAGAGAGGTGAAGGCACCTCTTCAAGGTTACACAACTAGGTAGTGGTAGGCTTGATTTAGAATGAGGGGAGGGGCTCTCTGTTATACATTCATTGGATTGCACAGCTTCTTCTGTTATTTATTACTTTAAGTGTTATTACATAGATGTTGTTTAAAAGTGGCCATGTTTTCCTCTACTAACTGAATAATATAAATATGACTTTTTAGGCTGGTATCATTGGTGGTTGTGGCTGCCTGTCACATGCAGTCCCTTCCTTTCCTGGGCAAGAAATGGGGTAAGGAGTTACCCATTACTCGTAATGCCCACAAAAGTACAAAATGACAGACACTTGCTTTTGCAGCTTTCGTAGCAGCTAGGATAAAGGCATAGAACCTTGACATTGTCAGTCAGACATTCTCAGCCAGGAAATCCACTCTGGAGCAAGTGATGCAAAGATGCGGACACAAAGGAGATTTTTCCTGGTGCAGGTTGTGGAGACAAGAGTTTCACGGTCAGCACTGGTGACAGTGCCAATGACAGGAAATGTCCAGGGGTAGCAGGGGCAGTATCTGGCATTCTGTAGCTGTGGCCATAATGTCCATCCCAATATTTCCTGAGGAATAATTTTGGCCATGTTCCCAGGACTCAGCCTTTCTTGGTCCCTGCCTATTTTCTGAGTCTAACATTCTAGTGTTTTTGGAAATTCTGTGAGTATCCGATAAACTTCGAGAATTTCTTTTGGAATAAACTCATCCAGATTTAGTTTTGGTTGCTTCCAATGAAAAATCCTGAGAGTAGTTACACGGTTTAAATAGAGAAAATAGGCTTAGCTTTCTGGGTCTGGGAAAACCCAGTGAACATGCTTGCTTTAGTGTAGATTTCATTATCAAGATATATATTGAGGGTCCACTTAATTCCTCAACTGCTGATAAGTCCTCGCTACCCATTCTAGTCTCTTCAGAATTTCCCTACACAGTCAGCAACATGTGAGAATAAAATATCTTTCTATCTCCCTCTCTTCAATTTTTTTTTATTTTTCAAGATAGTGGGCTCAGTTCTTCCTCCTTTATGTAAACTTTCCAAAGGCTTTGCTATAAAACTTTATGCATCATTGTAAAGATCTAAAAAATTTATAAAACATTTGTAATATTCATATATTTTCTCACACCATTGTTATTTCTAAGTTTCAAGAGCATACACAGTACCAGGAGTCTAGAGAACATAGATCCCAGTCCTTGTTCTTGTCCCAGGTGATTATCACCTTAGTAATTCACTTCATCTTTCTGGGCATCAGTTTCCTGTATATAAAATGAAGGAAACGAAACCTGAGGAAGGTGAGCTGTATCACATTTTCTTTGCTTCACAGAATCAGAGTCATAAGGAAATGTTATAACATGGGAAATTTTGGTCTGTTCTCTTCTCCCCAACCACTAAAATAAGCATCATTATTCATCAATAAAATCAGAAAAGGAAAAAAACAAACCAACCCTTGTTTTGTTTTGATAGAAACTCATGAAGTACAGCATGAAGCTTTGCACAATCAATTAGTTAATCTTAAGCATTGCCTAGGAAACACAAACATGCACAACTCTAAATTTTTAAAGAATCCCATTCATTAAAATAAAAGCAGGAGCCAGACGTAGGTAGAGTGATGTTTTTATAAGGCACTAGACTTGTAATTTTCCAACATCTGTAGGAAGTTAAAGAATGCTCACTATGATCATTTCAGTTACTCTGAAGCTGGCAATATATGAGTAATGTTTAGGTGCTTTATGAGTCCTACAAACTCATCAAATAGATTTTCAAATGTGTTTGCAGTAAGAACCACACCTCTTTTTTTCCTGGGCATGGAAAAACCATGTAAAATAGACTTTCAATGAAGCCAGCATTGTAAGTAACAGACACATAGTTTATTTTTAGAGACTGGGTCCATTAGTACATATTTGGACACTTTTTAGTCTGACTCAAATGCACAAAAAACATTTTCCTCATCATTTATAGAGCAAGTTCTCTGTCTCCACCCTACCCAGAATATAAAATAATTCTAATAACAGGAATTCACTTAATAAACATTTTGATGGGTGCTTTCTCTTTCAACATGAGTAATTTATCCTAAGCAGTATCTGGTTAATGAGGTCTTAAATTGTCAGGAATAAATAGGTATGCTCTGCCCTAACTTCAACAAGAGGCAATGGCAGACGCTGCTCTTTTCAGCTATTCAAGTTTACTTTGGACACTTTTCCTACCTATCCAAAGTCTCTTTAATGAGAATAGGTCACAAGCTTCCATCTGTCCCCTCCTCCCTAAGAGGGCTGCTGTGCTGCCACGTGATTCATCTCTTTGTTGGAAGCTGACACTGAACTAATAAAAAACTGCTGGAAAACAGCTGCAATTAAGAAATTTAAGATTGAGAGTATTAGGAAGAGGCAGCATAGTGTCTCACTACCCTTAAGCATTTCTAGAGGGCATGAGGTACGTTTTGTTTCTATTAATAACTAAAACCAGGAAAATTGCATGAGGAGCGGCCTTCCATGTAATAAAGACACTGTATATTTGGACAGGCTTTATTCCTAGTAGTTAGTTCATTTAGATCCTAGCTTTTCCAATTTCTTTCGTAGGGAAGAACTATTTTCATTCAATTTTTCAAGCTAAGAAGTAAGACGGCCATATCCCTGAAAGGTGGGACATTGATTTAAATTCACATGAAGGTATACATGACTGATACACTATTATTTTTCTGAAGGAGAATTAGGATGAGAAGAAAAGTGGTAAAACAAAAAAGAACATTAAGACAAGAGGTAAAAAATATCTTGGGAATTGGGCAGGAAGCATAAATCATCCACAAAGAAACACGGGACAAGAGGGTAATTAGGAGGGAGTTGTGAGCTGGCTTCAGCTTTACCCACTAGGCCTGCAGAGGCTGCAAGTAACTTTTGTTTTAATGGGGGCTCCTTGGTCAGGCCTGGCTTGACATCCAAAGAATCCATCAGGTAAATTTTGGCAATAAGAATTCCAGTAGGACTTTTTGTTTATTGCCTGTACTTCTGGTCTGTGAATTCCTTGTGGGTAGGGAATATGGCAGTTTTATTCACCACTGGATCCCTATCCCTAAAAAGTACCTGGTACATGCCAAGGGCTTAATAAATATTTGTTATAGGAAGGAAGAGAAAGAGAAAAGAGAGAAAGAACAGAATCCCATTGAAACCACCCAGGGGGAGGAAATGTGGGGTGTGTGCTTTTCAATAGTCCAATGAGCACATGGCTGTCTTTAAGGAATCAGCCTGTGGCGTGTACGAATGGATTCATAACACCCCAAGGGAGCGTGGTTATAAGATAGTGGAATTGACATCTTCTGGGTTGACAAAATTTGTCCCAATATGCTCACTCTCTCCAAAGCTCCCTCTGACTTTCAACTTACATTGCATGAGTTACTTTCTCCTTCTTGAGTACCTGGATATGTCTGCATCACCTTTCATATTGCCCTTTGACTTGTATGTGGCCGCTGATTCTTACCTGGGGTCCTACCTTTACTTCTGCAGCTCACCACAGGGCCTGCAACTGGCCTTTAGGCAACAAGTCTGCACAAAACCTGTGACTACCCAGGTGTTTCAGGTTGGGCAGCGAACAGTTAATCTCAAATATGCCCCTAGTCTGGTCATGACCTGCCCTTGTCAAGTCCTGTGTTTACAACTAGGTTGAAAACTGAGGATGACATTAAATCTTCAGAGAAAAGCATGAAAACGATTCACCTGTGAGGATCTAGCAACAGCAGAGACTGAATAAAGGGGAAGAGAGTAGAAAGAAAGCAGTTCCATGGGATCTGGGAGCACAGAAAATGGGATGGGAATAAAAACACTCTATATACTTTAAAGTCTGGCCCTGAATTTTTCCTACCCTGAATGCTGACTGTACCAGCCTGTAATACATTTAGAGAGATGAACAACTGTGCGAACAAAGCAAATTGCAAACCAGTTTTAGTAATTTCTCAATGAAGGGATTACCCTGTAATTCTCTGTGAACCTCCTATTTTGCAAGCCCAAAGGGAAAACTGTTTGTTCTAGACCCGTCTATTATTGCTTGTCCCACCCTTAGCTAGTGGTAAGGGAAGCTGCCCTTGCCTTCAAGTCCCTGCTGAGCACATGCAACCATGCTGACTGTCCTCATCCATAAAATACTTTCAAAATAACGTCTGCTTGATTGATTGTAATTGGGATTAAATGAATCATGTCTAGAGTGTTTAGCAGTTTGTCTGATACATAGTAAGTATCCAAGAAATGTTAGCAGTGATAGTGACAGTGATGATAAGAGATGACGGTAATGATGATTATGATGATGTTGACACATCAATAGCTATGACTGATCAGACAAGAAGTGCTCTTGGCTGGGTGCAGTGGCTCACGCCTGTAATCCTAGCACTCTGGGAGGCCGAGGCGGGAGGATCGCTCGAGGTCAGGAGTTCGAGACCAGCCTGAACAAGAGTGAGACCCTGTCTCTACTAAAATAGAAAGAAATGCTTTGGACAACTAAAAATATATAGAGAAAAAAATTAGCTGAGCATGGTGGCGCATGCCTGTAGTCCCAGTTACTCGGGAGGCTAAGACAGAAGGATTGCTTAAGCCCAGGAGTTTGAGGTTGCTGTGAATTAGGCTGGTGCCATAGCACTCTAGCCCAGGCAACAAAACGAGACTCTGTCTCAAAATAAATAAATAAATAAATAAAATTAAATAAATAAATAAAAAAGAAGCGCTCTTATCCAAAAGTCACCAATCCAGAAGCTGAATGTTGCCTTAGGATTTCTGTGGCTGGTTTCAAAAACGAGCTAGATCACTCAGTCTTCTCTCAAAGAACCAATCAATAGTGGCTGATAAAGGTCACGGGCTGGAATGGACACTGTGTGGCATTGTGGAGATTAAAATTGAGAGGGAAAAAGTAACTGAAAGAAGGGTGAGTGAAAAAGAGGCATTGTAAGAAATGCACTAAAAAACAGAGACACTATGCGAGAGAGAGTAAAACAAAGAGAGCCCAGAATACCTACCCTTGCCTGCCTTTTAATTCTGCTGTTCTCACTGCTGGTTTCTTAAATGTCTCCTAGAGTCTAACCCTCACACCAAGCTTTTAGTCTTAAATTCATCTGGGTTTAAATGTTTTTTATGTTTCTTGAGCCCAGAGAATCTTGACTAGATTTTAAAAATACTTTTTATAGCACAATTAATCATATTATAAAACATGAGTCACAATCATATTACAAAAAATGAGTCAGATATCATCTGGCTACAAGACTTCCTTTCAACCATGGTTTGCACATTTTAGAGCATACCAATTATTACAAACTGATTAACAGATTCAGCTGTTTATGAACATCAGAATTTCTATGGATAGGCCTCCTATACACTTCCATCCTCTAGTCCATTGTAAATAGATTGCTAGATGTCAGTGACCTGAGCCAAAGACTAAAATGGCAGAGGAAAGTGTGGGGGAGTACAAATCAAATGTCTGCAGGGGACGTTATTACATAGAGTATGTGTAATACATCAGAGAATGGTAGGCGTTCTGCCAAACTGAAGAGATGTGCCAGCCTGTGTGCAGCACCCCTCCCCAAAACAGAAATCTTTCTTAAGATCTCTCTTCTATTCATTAGTGAAAATACATATGTTCCCAATTTAAAAAGCTGGAAATAAAAAACTTTAAAATTTAAAATCTTCTGATCTCTTAAGTGTTGGAAACTAATTTAATTAAAATAATTCTGACCCAAAGAAAATGTGTCCACAGACCAAACTTTATCTGAGACTTCCAGTTTGTGCCCTCTGATATAACAGAATGGGAAATACACTATGGTTTCGAGAACCGGATACCACACAACTTACTCCATTTCTTAAGGCCGCATTCAACTTGGTGGTTATACTGTACAAAGACAAGAGGCAGGAGACTTTATTTTGAGACTGTTTATCAGAGGGAAATAAAAAATGTGCATCAAGTTTTGTCCAAGAGTTTCAAGAAAGAGTTAACATAATTGTCACCAAATTATGGATCCTGGTTATTAATAATGCATATATATATTGGGATGAAGTCATGTTGAGTCCCCTAGGACAACTGTGTATCATTTTGCAATCATCTTCCCCATCATTTGCTTTTCAGCAACAATGTCCAGGAAATCCATAATATGTGGGTAGTGTTAACAATTTTTTAAAAATTTCTAACAGATTAATGTTAAAACCTTGGCTTTGGAGTTGCATTTGAACATACTCTTTGACTATGGAAAGAAGTAGTTTAAGTGACGTACACATATATTTTAATATCCCTTGAATAATATGCTCTATGGTTTCTGTTTTTTTTTGTTGTTGTTGTTGTTGTTTGTTTGTTTTTAATTTTCAGTACTGACCAAATGAATTGAAATAGAGTTGACTAGGTTTGGTTTGGTTTTGATGAAGTACAAAATGTTCTTTAAAGAGAAGCTTCACAGGATACAGGGCATGGCTTCCAGATTATAATTCAGTAATAGTGTTCTTTGTATCAGCTGTGCTTTTCTTCTTATTTGCAAAGGACTACTCTGACATTTCTGTGAAATGTAAGTCTATGATACTCTGTCTTTTGCTCTGAGTTCTTCAAATTGACAGCCAAGTGTTTTTAATGGAGAGATTACCTTCCTGCCACATTTTCTCTTTTAAAACTTGTATGTCTAATGCTAGAGACAAAAAGATGAAAGAGATTCAGTTACTGCTATTTAGGAACTCCAGATCTAGTATGAAAAAGTGCTCACTACTTCTGGAGTTAGCCCCACTATCTAAAAAGCTTAGAAACTCCTGTCCTTAGAATAAGAAAAGGTGAATAACCTGAAAAACAACAACTATTCTTAGGTCCCCTTGGAGAACTAAGGTTGTAAGGCAAACTGCCACTGAAAGCTGGTGGGTAGTGGTAGACAAATTAACGGCTGCCAAAGAAACCCAGGTCCTAATCCCTGGAACCTGTGAATATATATTTACACAACAAAGGGGAATTAAGATTGCAATTGGAATTATGATTGCCAGTTGATTCAAAAATTAGAATTATGATTGCCAGTTGATTCAAAAATTACATGACATATGAAAAGGCACAAAGCACACACACAGACACACACAGAGTCTGAAGAGACAAAGCAAGCGTAGATCCAAATATGACACAGATGTTTGAATTTCAAACAGAAACATATGATAAATATGTTAAGGGTTCTGTATTTGTTTGCTAGAGTTGCCATAACAAAGTGCTATAGACTAGGTGGTTTAAACAAGAGAAATTTATTTTGAAAGAGTCCTGGAGGATAGAAGTCCAAAATCAAGGTGTCAAGCAGGTTTTGCTTCCTCTGAGGCCTGTCTCCATGACTCGCAGATGGCCACCATCTTGCTGTGTGCTCACATGGTATTTCCTCTTTGTGTGCACATCCCTGGTATCTCCATGTGTCTAAATTTCCTCTTCTTCATCTCTGAGACCAGCTGGAAAGAGAGAAAAAAAGAAAAAAATTTCCTCTTCTTATAACAACACCAGTCAGATTAAATTAGGACCCAACCTAAGGACCACCTCATTTTAACTTAATCATCTATTTAAAGACCCTATCTCCAAAAGCAATCACATTCTGAGTTATTGGGGATTAGAGTTTCAACATATGAACTTGCAAGGGGCACAATTCAGCCTATAACAGATTCTAATAAGAAACATAGATAATATGTAAAAACATATCAGTAATGTAAGCAGAAAAATGAAAACTGTAAGAAAGAATCAAAAGAAAATTTTAGAGTTTAAAAACACGGTAATAGGAATGAAGAATCCCTTTGACAGGTTCATCAGTGGATAAGATGTAGCCAACAAAAGAATCAGTGAGCTTGAAGATAGGTCAAAGGAAACTTCCCAAACCAAAGTACAAAGAGAAAAAGATATGAAGAGATATGGAACAGAACATATAAGAACTTTGGGACTATTTCAAAAGGTGTAACACATGTAAAAAAGCACCAGAAGAGAAGAGGAAATGTAGCAAAAGAAATATTTAAGGTTATAATGGCAGATAAGTTTACAAAATCAATAACAAGACATCAAACCACATATCAAGGAAGCTGAGAGACAACAAGTAGTATTAAAAAAGCAACCAACCAACCAAACAAATAAAAAATACCATTCCAAAGTATATCATATTCAGATTATAGAAAACAAAAGACAGGAAGAACATCTTGAAAAAGTCAGAAGGGGACATTGTTTTATTTATAAAAGAATAAGTATAAAAGTTACATCAGATTTCTCATCAGAAACCATGCAAGCAAGAATAAATGGGGCCAAATATTTAAAGTGAAGAAAGAAAAAAGAGAGAGAGAGAGAATCAATGAGTAATTCTGTATACCTATATACAAAAAATTTACCCTCAACAGTGAAGAAGAAATATTTTCTCAGACAAACAAAAACTGAGGACATTTATCACAAGGAGACCTGCCCTACAAATAATGTTTTAAAAAGTTCTTCAAGGAGGAAGGAAATTATTTAAGTAAGAAATTCAGATTTACATAAATAAAGACAGTGAGTCAAAGAAGAAGAAGTGAAGGTAAAATGAAATATTTTATATTTCTTATTCTTAATTGAGATAAAAGATAACATCTTAATAATAGCAACAGTGAAGTGGATGATTATGGCATATGGTAACTAAGATAAATGAAGCAATTTCATAAGGAACAGGGAGGAAGGAATTGGGATTAATGTTTTATAAGGTACCTGCACTATATGGAAAGTGGTATAGTGTTATTTGAAGATAGACTTAGATGAGTTAAAAATGTATATTGGAAACTCTAGGACAACCACTAAACGAGTTTTTGAAAGAAGTATAATTGATAGAAGAGAGAGATCAAATAAATCATATAAAATGTTCAATTGAAACTAGAGAAAGCAGAAAATGAGTAGAAAAAAGAAAAAAGTGTAATGAATTAAAACAGTAACAAGCATGGAATAATAGATATTCATTCAACAATAACAACAATCACTTTAAATGTGAGTAGTCTAAATACACCGATTAAAAATCAGATTGTCAGAGTAGGCAGAAAGCAAAAAGAAAACAAGACTTGGCTTATACACTGTCTTTAAAAACTCACTTTAAATGTGAAGACTCTAATAGGTTAAATGTAAAAAAATGGAAAAAGATATACCATGATATCACTAGTCAAAAGAAAGTTGGATTAGCCATATTAATTTTGGACAAAGCTGACTATAAAACAAGGACAATTTTCAGAGATAATGTAAAATATAATTGTATTAGTCAGCTCGGGCTGCCATAACAAAATTCTGTAGATTTGATGGCTTAAATGATGGAAATTTATCTCCTCATATTTTTAGAGGTTGGTAAGTCTAAGATCAAGGTGCTGACCAATTCAGTTCCTGATAAAGGCTCTTTTTCTGGCTTGTAGACAGCTGCCTTCTCACCACTGTGTCCTCATGTGGTGGAGAGTTCTTTCTCTCTCAGCCCCTCCCTCTTTTTATAAAGCCACAGTCTTGTGGGATTAAGGCACCATCCTTGTGACCTAATTTAATCTTAATTATCTCCTAAAGACCCTATCGCCAGATATGGTCACATTGTGGGTTAATTCAGTCCATAGCATTTACATAATGACAAAGGGTCCAATTGTCCCAGAAGACATAATCCTAAATGTGTTTGCATTTAGTAGCAAAGTATCAAAATTCATGAGGCAAAAACTGATAGAATTAAAATGAAAAGCAAACACATCCACTATAGTAGTAGGAGAATTCAACACCATTATTTCAGTAATTGCTAGACGAAGGAGGTTGAAAGGCAGTAAGGATATAGTTGGCCTGAACAACGTTAACAATCAACTTGATATAATAAAAATTTATAAAAGCCCCATCAAAGAACAGTAGAACACACATCCTTCCCAAGTTCACATGCAAGACTCAGTAGGATAGACTGCATTATAGGTCATAAAATGATAAACTGCATTATAGGTCATAAAATATACTTTAAAAAATTTACAAGAAGAGAAATCAAATAAAGCATGTTCTCAGGCCACCATATAATAAACTAGAAGTTAATAACAGAATAATAGCTGAAAATCTCCCCAAAATTTAAAAAGAAAACAACACAGTTATAAATAAGACATAGTCAAAGAAGACGCAAAAGAAATCAAAAAGTATTTTCAATTAAATAGAAATGAAAATGCAACTTATCAAAATGTGTGGCATGCAATGACAGTAGTTCATAGAGGAAAATTTATAACATTAAATACATATACCAGAAAAGAAACAAATCTAAAATCAATAACCTAAGCTTCCATCTAGAAAACTAGACAAAGAAGAACAACTTAAGCCAAAAGCAACCAGAAGAAATGATAAAAATTAGAGCAGAAATCAGTGACATTGAAAACAGGAAAACAATAGAGAATATCAGCAAAATCAAAAGCTGTTTCTTTGAAAAAAGTAATAGAATTAATAAACCTCTAGCCAGGCTAACCAAGAAAATAAGAGAGAAGAGCCTAATTATATCAGAAATAAAAGAAAGGTCATCACTATTGTTCCTGTGGATATTAAAAGGCTAATAAAGAGAATGTAAGCCTACAGATTTGATAATATAGATAAAATGGAACAATATCTTCAAAGACACAAACTGCCAAAACACACAAGAAATAAATGATTTGAATAGATACAATACACACACATACATATATATACACTTATATGAATAATTGAATATGTAACATATATATCATATATGATGCATAAATACATGCTATTTAATAATATAAATGTAATAATATATAGTATTTTGTTTATATTTAAATATAAAATTGAATTAATTATTGATAACATTTCAGAAAAAGAAAGCACCAAGCCAGATAGTGTCTCTGGTGAATTCTACCAAACACTGAATAAGAAATAATATGAATTCTTTACAATCTTTTCCAGAAAACAGAAGCAGAAGGAATACTTCCTAACTCGTTCTATGAGGTTAGCATCACCTTAATACCAAAACCAGTTAAAGACATAAAAAAAGGAAAATTACAGACCAATATCACTCATGAACATACCTGCAGAAATCCTCAACAAATATTAACAAATCAAATTTAACAATGTATAAATATAGTTATATACTGGTGACCAAATGATATTTATTCCAGATATGCAGTCTGGTTCAACATTTGAAAATCATTCAGGGTAATTTACCACCTCAATGGCTAAAGAAGAAAAATCATATCAATTGATACAGAAAAAGCATTTGACACAATCTAGTATCCATTCATTATAAAAACTCTCAGCAAATTAGGAATACAGGGAATCTTCCTTAAACAGCTAAAGAACATCTCTGAGGATTGCACAACTAACATCATACTTAATGGTCAAAAACTGGTCAATTTCCCCTTAGATCAGAAACAAGGCAAGAATGTCCTCTGTCACAAGTCCTATCTGACATGGTATTGGAAGTCCTAGCTTTGCAATAAGACAAGATGAAGAAATAAAAACAATACAGATTGGAAAGGAAGAAGTAAAATTGTCTATATTCATATATAATATGATTTTATATTTAAAAAGCCCAGTTAAATGACATTCTGTAACCAGTAAGTGCATATAGAAAAGTCACAGGATAAAAGATTGAAAGCCAATTCATTTCCCTAATACCAGCAATGAACAATTGAATATTGAAATTAGAAAAAAATCAGTACCATTTACAGTTGCAAAAAATTGAAATACTTAGATATAAATGTAATAAAATATGTATAGGAACCATATATAGGAAATGACAAAACATCAATGAATGAAACTAAAGACCTAAATAAATGGAGAGAAATATGTTACATATAACACACACACACATATACACATATATATGTATTTCTTTACCATCAGCAATCACATTCCTAGGCATTTACTCAACTGGTTTGAAAACTTATATGCACACACACAAAAAAACATGCATGTGGCTCTTTATGAAAAAGGAACTTGTTACTCTGTATTTTTTTCACACATTAGTCAAATTTGAACCTTCTACAAAAGTCTCCCTTTGTGTTTTGGTTTTCCATGGTTTCAGTTACTCACAGTCAACTGTGGTCTGAAAATATTAGATATTTTGTTGTGTTTCACATGTACATTGATGGGAACAATTGGGGGAAATACTGGTTTAGGCCAGTGATCCTTAAAGGGTCGTCCCAGAAACCAGTAGCATCAGCATCATCTGAGATCCTATTAGAAATGCAAGTCCTTGGAACTTACTCAGACCTACTGAATCAGAAACTCTGGAAATGGGCCCAGAAACCTGTGTTCTAACAAGACTTTCAGGGGAGTCTGATGAGCAAATATTTAAACAATAGGAGGTTTCAGCAAAAGTTAGTTCTCAGGATAGACTCCTTGCATCAACATGGGCTTTTGGTGTAAAAGGATGTAAACTTTTTTTTATACTTCCCTGGGGATTGTGAAGAAGAAGGCTGATGAGAACTTGCAGGCCTGGAATGGCCTTATGATGGTGAGGAATAAATGCTCCAGGAGCAGAAATTGCAAACAACTTCCTAAACCAGGGGAAGTGGAAGAAGGCATGGCGGAGACTCAAGAAGTTGGCAGCATAGAAAGAACCAAGGAGAGGCAAGGCAGCAATATGGTGGACCAACCAGACTGTCTGGCAAAGACCCAGCACACAGGGCCGGCACAGTGAGCTTCCTCCTGCTCCACCCAGACATTCTCCGGTGAGGTAGAAGGGGAAAGACAGAAACAGCTCTTAAAACGGTGTTGAAGCTCACACTCTCTGAATATTTATATGAAATAAACTGGTTCAAGTACTTAATTTTGAAGATAAAGTTACCCCCAAACCTGCTTGCAACCCAAACCCCAACTTAGAGTTCATTCATATTCATATATTCAGATAGGTTTTTAAGAAAGAAAAAAAAACAATTTGCAAATCTGTATAGAGTGGACATATTTTAATACAACATAAAGCTACATGACCTACTTTATTATTTCATTTTTAGGAAATATTTTGGAATAAAAGATCATTACTTCAGATTTCCCTTGTCAAAAAGCCTTTAAAACATGAAGACTGCGGAAGATTGTAGCAAAACATTCTTTGCCCAGGACAGAAATGTTGCAGTGACAAATTAAAACCACTTGAGGGCAGTAAAAGCACATTCCTTGCCTGTATAACAGATGGTTTCACCATAACCTCTAAAATTAAAGACTTGTCCAGAATACCTTTTTTCGTATTTCTACCTTTGTCTAGAGTTACTTTACTCCAGCTTCCTGGTTCATATTCCTAGAGAGTTTCTCAAATGTAAACGGAACAACAACAACAAAAAAATTTTAAGCACATATTCTGTTTTTTATTTCTTTCATCAGCAATATTTTTGCTGTGGCTTATAACTGATGTAATTCTGAGACATTGCTCAGTTAAGTCACAGGTTCAATTTCTTCACCTCAAATACTCTTTTGAGTTCATGTAACTATATTCCAACATTCATTCTGTATGTGGGCATGAATGTGTGTGTGTGTGTGTGTGTGTGTGTGTGTGTGTGTGTGTGTTTACTCAGAGAGGTTTGAGTAAATAAAAATAGTTGTTACCATTACAGTGAACAAGCGGAATGCTTTGGGGCACTTTCATAAAGTACCTTTATTCTTTCCCATCACAGCCCTGCAAAGCCATGTTGGTTTCTTTTTCATTACTCCTTTGAATAAAATCTTGGGCAAGTCCCATAATTTCGAGGATGTCGAAAAAAGTTTTAGTTACTTTTATTTCCCCCAAATTGTTTCACCTCAGTAACTAAGATGCCTATCTCTGTACAATACTTAAAATTCTAAAGTTTGTGTAAAGTTAAACTTCTCCCCTTCCTTTTGTCTGTTTCCTGCTAGAAGTCTGCTGTGGGGAGAAGTGGTGAGCTGGTCACACATCTCCTGGTCCACGTCCCTACCTGGTATCTACTCGTCTTCCCACTCACTCACTAGGCTGCCTTTGAGTCCTTGATCATTGGAAAGGAGAAGAGAGAAGAAAGGTAAAGAGCAGAAAAAGTGTCTTCCTGCATCAACATCTCTGTAATCTGACTTTGATTTTCTCCAGCTGTGGCAGAAATTTAAATCTGTCTATTTCTCCCATGGCCACTTTTGGGGGGCTTTTGTGAGCTGTGTGATTCCACTACTGGTCAGGGCCACATGGGCGTGAGCTCTGTGTAGTTGCTCAGGACCACATGCCCAGAGGGGCCCCAGGCTTGGTTTAATGCTATCTTGTTGTCTTCATAAAATTGTTAATAATTTTTGATCGAAAGACTGCATTTTCATTTTCACCTGGTCTCACAAATTATAAAGCTGATCCTGACTGAGCTTCTCCGACTGCAGCTCTACTGCAGGGCAGTGCCTCTCCTTCAGCTAACTTATAATCTCCCTTCTGTCTTTTTCTGGTCAGATTTTGTCCATGACAGAAATTTCTTTGGGCCAGGCGCCATTAATAAAGATCACAAACCAAAGTCTCTACTTAGATTGTTTTGCTCCAAAAAAGCAAGCGCTTATTGGGAGTACAGCTGTTATAAACATTTCTGGTAGAGTCACAGCCATCTCAGCCAGCTCCTCAGTGTCTTTCTTCTCGAGCATGAATCAGAGTTCTATTATAATATGTTCCTAAGCAACAACAGACTCAGTTAGGCTCTTCAGTTATTCCTGGAAGCCCCTCTCACTGGACAGGAGTGAGGCAGAGCATCACATCCTTCTCTGCCAAGTAACTGTCAACAAATCGATTCTCCCCCTAACTTCCTAACATCTTTGGTCTTAACTCTTTTATACCCATAAGGCAGGTGAAGAGCTAATGATCAAAATGTCAGTTTTTGGTCCCTACCATTCAAGGTCTGCAAAGGGAGTTTAGCCTCACTGTGAAAGTTGCAAGTTCTTGTTCCCTGTTGTTTTGTTCTCAGCCTTCAGGAAACTCAACAGCAACAGTGACAGAAAATGTCTCAGTACAATCACATCATTTATAATGGCAAAATTTTATTCCAGATTAGATATTTCAAAATTTAAATATTTATTTGAGAAACATGTTAAATAGTCCTAATTCCATAAAGAAATCAACATATTCATTAATAGGAGAGATAAACTCCATTCAACAAATATTTTGAGCATTTCCTTTGTGCAGGAACCAGGAATAAGTTCTGCTGATATCTAAATTAGTAAGACAGCCCCACAGTCTTACGGAGCTCACAGAAACTGAAAACACAAAGACAGTTTTCTGAAGTAACGTGCATGATAATAAAGTTAGGCACAAATACAATGGGATCATAGACAAGAGAGCAAATAAAACTTTTGGGGGAAAATAAAGAACATTTCACCACAGTTAATATTAGATCTGGATTATGAAAAGATAATAAGATGGTCAGCAAAATATGGAAAATAATTTCAAAGCCAGAGATAGTAAATCAGTCCAGAGACTATTGCAGGAAGCCAGGTGATATGATGAGAGCTTGAACTAAACCAGGGCCTGTGGGGAAAGAAGAAAAGAAGCATAATAAGGTGATAAAAATAAAAGAAATTAGTGACCAAGTAGATGAGAAGGAAAGAAGAGCTGACAAATAATTCTAGAAAAAAATCCCAAAATATCTGTCTTGCAGAATACAAAAGAATATTAAAATTTATGTTTTATATATGTAAATACAAGTTAATTAATTTTAATTAAAATACCAAACAATACAGATATGCTTTTAAAATTGAGCATATGTTTTATATAATATAGCCAATGTTGGATAGAGTAACTAGTCTGCTGTTTGCCAAATCTTATTGCTTAAATTTCTGGGAACTTCATGCAGACAGATAAGTCTATTTTAGCAAAATCTGAACAGAGAAACTACATCAGGTTCAAAACTACTGTCGGTGTGGTGGTAATTTAAATTCAGAAAAGATTTATCGAATGCTGTGTGAGTTGCTGCTGGAAATGTAAATGGTACAACTACTTTGGACAACCGTTTGGAAATTTCCAGTAAAGAAAAACACACAGCTACTCTATTTCCACAGAAATTCGACTGCTAGGTGAATTTGAAATGAGAACATATGTCCACTAAAAGATAAGACTGTTTACTGCGGCTTTATTTGTAATAACAAAAACTAGAATGGATAATAAGCCAGAGCATGCACAATACATTGTTTTATGGCCATTGAATTTAACACCATATAACAATAAAAATGAACAAACTACATGTAACAACATGGATATGAATATCAAAGATATGTTGCATGAAAGAAATTTAGGCACAAAAGAGTAAATACTATACAATTCCTTCAATATGAGGTTCAAGAACAAGTGACACTAACATACTGTACTAATTTTCTGTTACTATAATAACAAATTAAACTTAGAGAAAATAACACATGTTTATTATCACACAGTTTAAAGGGGTCAAAATCTGGGAACAGCTTAACTGAGTTCTCTGCTTAGGATCTCATATGACTGCAATAAAGGTATTGGCCAGACTGTTTTCTCATATGCAGGATTGATCAGGGCAGAATCCTCTCCCAAACTCAGGTTGCTGGCAGAATTTGTTTTCTTTGATTATAGAACCGAGGGCCCCAGCTTCTTGTTGGCCAGTGGCTGGTGGCCACCTTTAGTTCTTAGATCTTGTCCACAGTCCCTGGACATTGTCTGCATTTCCTTCCCAAGCTGGCTTTTTCCTCATGGCTACCTACTTCATCAATCAGCAAGGAAAGACTCTAGAGCCAGTGTGCTAGTAAGACAGTTTTATACAGCATAATGTAATGTGAGAGACACTTCACCTTTGCCATATTAGGTTAAAATCAGTCACAGGTTGCCCCCATACATAAGGAGTGGGTATTACACAAAGATTTAACACCAGAAAGTGTGCATACTGGGTGGCCACCTTAGAACCTGCCTGCTACAGGTGGTGATAGAGTAAAATTAAGAGTTACCTCTTCTTAGGGGTTGTATACAGATTTGGAAGTGGTGTCGGGGAACTGCAGTAGTGGAAGTAGTTTATATCTTTCTCTGGGAAGTAGTTAGGGGATGTATACATATGTAAAAATCATATTATACATTACATACTTTGCTATATATAAGTTATACCTCATTAAAAAGATAATAATTGACCATTCACAAATAGTAGTTTTGGTAATGTTGGAATTGTCAGAGAAACTGTGATGATGATTGTTAATCATAATATACTTCTAGAGATAGATAGTCAAATAGATAATTGGTATATAGGTAGAGAGACAGATATGCACCGCCTGAATTCTGTGCTCTCATCACTTTTTAAAATTTTTCACCTGGATGAATCAGGTGCCTCAAACTCCATGCATCCTAGTAAACTCATTACGGAACCCCAGAGCCACTCCTGCTGGCTAATCCTGCTCACCATCTACACAATCATACAAGCTAGCACCAAGGAAAACTCCTTTACTAGCCTGTATCAGGGACTCTATCCACACGCTCCTTTACCCATCCAAGAGGTCTCCAAGCCTTGTTCATTGCAAAGACCAAATATTTCTAGGCTTCATAATCAACAATTTGTCAAATTTATGATAGTGCCTTTTACAGTTATCACCAGGAAGCTCACAGTTGAACACATGCTAAGGGAGCAATTGTAAAAAGGAACAATGAAAAAAGTGAGTGAATGTTTTATAGAACATATAGAAAAAAATAATTTTGCATTTGTTTACATGCAAACAAATCTGGGTGAAAATGACAATAGGTGGTCATCTCTGGAACTAGTGTCTCCCTCTTAGATCAAACCTATCTTAAAGTGACTAAGTGCAGATTAGCAAATGAATTTAGCAAGGCAGTGATTAAGTAATCAGAGAGTGGGAGGCAAACTTTTTGGAAAACTAGAAATTCCTGGAAATGCTCCTTCAAAACTATTCTGGAAGCTTACTGCCAACCCACCAGGACTAAAGTACTTACTTAGAATGAATTATAGCAATATGAACAGTCAGTAGGAGAGGTAATGGAGAGTTGTATACTTGTTGTTGAAACATTGTGATTAATAAACTTGTTGAACATTGATTTCCCCCTCTTTATTGGTGGTGTATTCTTAGTCCTAGATCTAGTTACCCAGTTATAAATATTACTTGCTTTTTATTTGACTAATCCACATCTTCTCTTTCACCCTCATTACCACTTGATGTCAAGGGATACACAATTTCCCTTGGTTTACCCCGTGCAAGAGTCAGGATTTGAACCTAACTTTGAATTCCAATTCAGTACTCACAAATGCCAACTGCTTAGTACAGCAAGTAAGACCTTTCATAATACAATCATTCCTTCCCTTGCCAACTCATCTATAATCAGTATTCTACATATCTCATTGCTCTCCTCCAAATTACAGTGCTGAGATAATTTAGAATTTTCAAAAATCACCATACTTGTTTACTCAGAGTGAGTCAAACTGTTAGGTTTGAGGACACAGTCCACAGACTGCCATGTGTGCACAAGATTTCTCATACCAACTACAAAAAATTAGGGTCTGGCTACAAAGTTAGTGATTAGTGAAAAGAATTCATAATAGATAACTTTCACTTCTGGCACCAAATACAAGTTCAAGGGGTTTTAATAATTGGCTATTAATAGAAGTTATCATAGTACTCACTGAATACTACTATATTAATAATTACAGTTTATTACAGGGGGACGGTACAGATCAAAATCAAGCAAAGAAAGAGATGCATAAGGTGGAGTCTGGGAGAATTCCAAACAAAAATTTTTATTTTTCTCCAGATTCATGACCAACCAATGTGTGCAATATTCATGGAATCTTGCCAACCAAGGAAGTTCACCAGAGCTTTGATGTCCAGTTTTTGTTGGGGCTTCATTCTGTATGCATACTTGTTTATTGCCCACATGGTTGATGTCAGTGTCTAGGTTGACTGATACCATGTGACCCAAAGTTCCTACCCTAAATCACATGATTGTTCTTTCTGGGATAGCCAGCTTCTACTCTTTGGAGGTGTGATCAGCTTCCACTCTAAACAAAGACACTCCTGTCAGCTATGACACAGTTTATCTCTCAGAAGCCAAAGGCAAAGTCCAGCCCTCTCTTTGGGCAAAGCCAAATTCTTTACTACACAGTACTTCTGCTTCTTTGCCTTTGGACACAGAATATTCTCATCTTTGTTTACCTGGGAAATATTAATTATCACTTTGTGACTCAGTTCAAGTGACACCTACATTGTGAGGCCATCCCTATACAATGTTTCTGTCTCTTCAGAGACATAGTTAAATATCCCCTTTCTCTGCCCTCATTAACATCTTTTCAATACAACTTTTACAGCTATTACAGCACATTTTATTATAACTTTTTAGTTATTTGCCTCTCTAGAATGTGATCCTACAGTAGTTCTTAATTAACCACCCATCACCAATGTTTGGGACCACTGCTTGCACGGTACATGTGCTTTTGAATAGCGTGCCAGGCAGCATCTATACATGAGGTGATACAAAGAGCTCTTACTACAGCCATGATTTTGGGTGAGTATCCAGACTCCCTCTGCGGAAGGAGCCAACTCTGTTCTCACAACATGCTTCTTATAACTGTTGTGCATGCAGTGGATTTGTCTAGTGAGCTTCTACTCTTCTTCCTGGAGAATAAGGTCTTTGGAGGGGCACTAATAACATCATGGCATTATGATACCCCAACTCCAAAGTTAAGGACACACTGAAACTATGCCTAAGGAAAGGCAAATACCTTCTTTCTCCTCTTTTTACTGGCAGAGAAGAGAATAGGAACTCTTCTTGCCCTCACTTGGACCATCCAGTTATGGGTTTTATGGAAGTTACTTGAGCTTGGGGGGTGGGGAGTGGGGTTGTGGAGCTTGTTCTCTGAAGCTTCCAGATTGGTAGATTGCTTTTAAGAACCTCCTAATAGGCCCACCCCTCATCTATGGGTCTCTGACTCCACATTATATACAGGATGAAATCACAACTGATATACTTTCAAACCTTGGATTCCACTCCACCCATCAACTATTTTATGCCTATTCAAAACCAAATTCTATAGGCTTTGCACCAGAGCATCTTTAAGTTTATTCTGTCTCATTGCTATAATTAATCAACATAAAAGCCAATAGATAAGCTCTTTTAGCTTCTCCTACAACCTAAGAGAAGCAGCCCACAAACAGAAGTGGATGGGCATCAGGCTCTGGTAAGCCCATTAACACAGAGGGAAGACAGTAGCAACATTCTTTCCTTGACTTGGACACACATTGTCTTTTCTGACCCCTAATAAATTTCCTATATAATTAACAAACTTTTGTTAAATCTCTTTGATTGTGGATCCCCTTAAGAATGATAGGGCATTTTGATTACAGATGGTGAAGATTAATTGACTAAAATATTTCCAGATTAATTGTCTAAAAACAAAATATACTTCCCTTGGTTAGAAAGCAAACAAGTGGAGAATTTCAGATTGGAATTTCCTGGGCATAGCAATTATAAAGTGGTTCATAACTTGCATAAGTTTGGCCAGATTTTTGTCTCTCTGTTTCTAAACATAGTCAATGCATACTGAATATAGAGTGTGATGGTTGAATCATTTCCAGATATGCTGACTTGCTGAGTAATCTTTTTCTCTGGAAAAAGAGTCACATTTTGTATAAACATCCTCTGTCATACCCTGCTTTCTGATTGGCTCTGGCATGATTCCTTTCTAGAACAGTGAAGTCATTATGAATCATTCTCAGCACAATGGGGCAGTGTTTCTGAGACAATATCCACACTTCCACAGCCCTTGCTTTGGGCATTAGGACACTATATCATATACCATTACTTAGTGGTCATTTCTTCCATGCTCAGATAGGGCTTTCACACTGTTAGGGAAGATGTGGATGTACCTTCCTAGAGAGCTTCCGTTTCTCACTCTGCTCCCATCGCTACTTCCAAGTTTTCTCCAAAAGTCTTATTATCAGTCCTTCATTTCCACTGAGAGAAAGGCTAGATTTACAGTTGTAAATCCTCAGCTGCTGTTGGTACAATCTCTAGTGCTAGAAGTACTAGATTACCAATCATGTCTCTGCCCCTGGCAGCTTTGTGAGGACCATCCAATTTATCATCTCAAATAGATTTTACTCCCTCACTAAAGAGGGTATCAGTGATCTGAGGGTGACACCTGCCTACAGAGCATTTGCCTTCTTTGGATGAACCCTGGCCAGCAACAAGTGATTAAGTTTATATTGTCATAGCTAGTGAGCCTTGTAGCACTATCCTGCCCAGGTTAAGACAGTGAGATATGAGTGAGAAGTGGGAGTGTTGCTACCACGCCACTCTTGAAAACGCTCTCCAGACACATACACTTAACTTTATCCATGTAGCCCACTTCACTGATAAAAGGTCTAGTTTATGAATAGAGATTGAGCTTTTAGTAGTGGACTAGCAAATACCAGAGTTTCCTTTTTCTAGTTTTTTACTTTTGAAAATACAATCCCACTCGTAAGAAAGACTTCAAGCCAGTATCAGTCTGTGATGTGTAATGCTTACTGAAATCAGCAGAATTCAAATAGAGATGTTTTGATTAAGACAGAGGTTCTGAATGCTCACTAAATATTAGAGTCACCTGGGGAACTTTTAAAAGGAAAATAGATTAATTGAATCAGAATTTCTGAATTAAAAAATCTTACCAGGTGGCTCTCCACCAAGGTTAAGAACCACTGATTTAGGGTTCACAATACTTGCTTTGCTCTAGGCTTCTCTCAAGGAGTTAGCATTACCCCTTTCTCTCCCACAGCTGCCATGGGCATCTGCCAACAAATGGGAGGGAGTTTACTGCTAACCAAATGCTCACAAGTCAAATCAGTGAGGATATGGGTGTAATCTTAAGCACTCAGTTCAGCATTAAACACTAGCTGAACTTCCAAAGCATCTTTACTTCTCTAAATCTCCTGAAAGGAGGCCAGCAGATAACGACAACATTTCCCATGATGAGAAACTACATCTACTGTATAATTAACAGAGGCATAGGCACAGTAGGACTAATACCACTTAAGGGACATTTTCAATTTTGTCTCTCTGAGACAGTTTAATGCTCTAAGAATTCAGTTTTTCCTCCCTAAAGTCTTCCCAAATGCAATCATATTATCTAATTATTCCAACACCTTTAAATGCCACCCCACATTAGTCACTGTAGGTAGATGGTATCTGGAGAAATCTTAATCCGTTGTTTCAGACTGGAAAAAATTCTTCTGGAAAAATGAATACTAAATTCTTCTCCCCTCTTTAAGTCTCATAATAGCCATTCTTTAAATCTAACAATAACAACCACTGTCTCTACTACAAAGCCCAGGGCATACTAACAACTAGGTATTTTAAATTTTTCTAGATTTTTCAAAACTCATTTGGACTCTAAAGTTCAGATCTGTGATGGTTACAAGGTCTTTAATGTGGTCCCATGACTTTTTAATTATGCTCCTTAAAGGGTCAAGTGTCTCATAATTGTGTTCAGTATTATTTTCCCTTCAACAATCTATCCCACTTTTAGAAGTTATAATATCCATGTCACATATCTTCCCTATATTGTCTGCTTATATGGCATGATTCTAAGGAGTCACTGACATCAAAATTGTCTAAACTCAGCTTTTGGTATGCTCCCATTTGAAATCACTCATTGAAACACGTTGGAAATCACATCTGTCAGCCTCCACAATCAAGTGAATAATTATGGTCATATTCAGTTATTAGAAAAACGTCACAGAAAATTCTAGTTCAAAGCCTTTTCTGCTTTACAACTATATTTTTATTCCTCTTCTGCTTTCAAATTCCTCTAAAGTCAGTTTGTAAATGGAAGGGATTAGAAGAAGGAAGCAAAAATCTTTCTATTTATTTCATCTTTCTGTAGCCCTTGATCTCTGATGTCTTGCAGGGCCACAAGTATGAATTCTTTGGAGGTGTTATCCTTTGAAGGATAATTTATAAATGACAGAAATTTATTGCTCACTGGAGGCTGGGAAGATCAAAGTCAAAATTCCGTGTCTGGTGAGGGCCCATTCCTCACAGAGGAGTTCCCTTGTTGCAACTCACATAGTGGAAGAGCCTGGAGGTTCCCCCCCATCTTCTTTTATAAGGGCACTAATATCATCCTAATCATCTCCTAAAGGCTCTACCTCTTCATGCTATCACATTGGGTATTAGGTTACAATAGACAAGTTTTGGGGGGACATTGATATTCAGACCATAGCATGTAGTTCTTGCTTATTTAGGGTGAGTAGGGCAGAGTGGAAAGGGATGATTTAATGTCCACTATACCTTCAAACTCTAATTCTCCAAGGTATAAACATCAAGGGTAGGAGAGAAGAACTCAAGAAATACATAAGGGGATTAGATCTTTAATAAGATCTGCTTATTGTAAATTCTTTACTGGCCTTATTAACTCTTCTAATAAGTAAAATTATTATAAACATATGAATTCAATTTTTTAGAGTGATAAAAAATGAAATGGAAAATGTAAGTTTCTTATAGTGGTTAACATTTGCATAGTCAGTTACAAAAATCATTCTGCTACTAAAAGAAGGAATTTTATTTCAGGTGCTAAAAATCAATATATAGTGAAAGAAATAGACTCTATACTCTTTTAACAAATTATCTGTGTGCCGTGGCCTTTGTAGCAGTCAACTCACCCAAGGATCACACAAACTATGGGCCATGGTAGGACTTGAGGTTACTGTGATTTTTCAGTAGTGAAATTTAGAATATGTATTAATTTTTTTCCCTTTCTGAAATGATATTGCTTTTAATTTGTTTATAAGCTTAGGAGTTGTGATTAGGCTATCTGGCCATTTAGTAGAAAAACAAATTCCCCATTTTCTGGGAAAATATTCCATAGGAAAGAGATGGACATTTGACCCTTATTATAAGCATTAGAGATCTTAAGAATAATGCAGATATCTTATTTAGTAATGTGAGGAAAAGTTAGGGAAACGATTAATAATACTTTTTGAGTATCTCTAACCCTGACACTCTGCTTTTCTTTTCTCATTGTGTGATAAAATCTGAAGGAGATGACCATTGTTTCTGTCTCTTACACTTTCAGGTTGCTGCCCTGCTCTCCACCGTCAAGTAGGTGACTTTCATCCTCTACAGCAGGAGTCCCCAACCTATGGTGAGTTATATAATTATTTGATTATGTATTACAATGTAATAATAATGGAAATAAAATGCACAATAAATGTAATGTGCTTGAATCATTCTAAAACCATCCCCCCACCCTACCCCCACCCCTGGTCCATGGAAAAATTGTCTTCCATGAAAATAGTTTCTGGTGCCAAAAAGATTGGGGATCGCTGCTTTATAGGGAGGACAAATGCCATTGAGAAAGAGGAAATAAACTGAGTTGTTAAAGAAATATGTTAGAACTCATATGAGCCAGACATTTCGAAAGCCAAGCTTTATAAGAGCCAAACTTTTTGAGATCACAACGGATTTTGGAGCTACAAAAGGCTAAGCCTCTGGAGACTGCTGAACATGGAGTCTCGAGGACAAAGCAGGGGGAAAAATGCATGCTGAGATAAGAGTATTTTCCCACACAAATGGAGATGAGGTTTAAAAAGTGGTGGGAAGAGTATTATTAGAGAAGGGGCTAGAGTGTACAAGATGACAGTAGTTGAGGTGGCATATTGATCCTGACCTCACCCCCAGCCACAGGCAAACTCTGACGGGGTAAAATGCAGAGCCCAGATAGATTTGGCAGAGGTGTCAAAATAAAGGAGACAAGTTTTCCATGAAGCCTAAGGGGGTGTAAGTTTTGAAGATTAATCTTCTCAGTGTCCATGTACCTAGCCAAAGTCATCACTGTCTAGCAACTGAAGAGTACAATCAGAGACGTTTAACCAGAGATGGCCACATATACCCTCTCCAAAGTTTCCCACAATTTTGGATGAGGACAAAAGAGTTTTAGAAAGTTTTATGTGTGCGAGAGAGTTGACTGGGGATTTGGACAGATTTTGAGAGGGGATTAAGCAGGTTGTAGAGTGACCTGCTTAGACATGGCAGAGGGAAATCTGAGGGGGATGTAGGTGTCGTGGCAATGGTCACAAGTGGACTGGAGTCTGGTGCACAAATAGCAACAAACCCCACCACAGGCCTGCAAGAAAGTGAGAAATGAAGTATAAGCATCTACCCTTCAATGTATACCAATGGAAACAGAATCCCCTCTCCCAAAATAATATATGGCATCTCCTAGAGAAAAGAAAAGATGAAGGTAATAAAAACAATCTGAAATTGGCTATTTACCAAAAAGAAACAGAGAAAATCTCAGAAGCAACTGAGTTTACCTTTAATTAGTTTTAATTGTTCAGATGATATTTAGGAACTTCAGCAGAAACTGGACAGCAGGGGGAGGGGAGGAGAAAGTTGAGACTAAAGTTACTGGTTATGGAGAAATTGTAACATGTCCATTGTTTTTTACCCCAAACTGTGATTGAAAAGTTAAACTCTTTACTTATGTGATCTGACCAGAATATCAAAGATTCCTCACACCATGCATTCCTGCACCATGGCTTGCCATTTACTTAGAGCAAACTTAGCTTGGAAGTGAAAGATATCTGGGCAAAAAGAGAGGAACAGAAGTTAATTTTTATGTTATAATATGGAATCTGAATGCTAGATATACTGAACCTTTTTTAAGGGTAAGACACCTAATCCTCACTATAAAATCTGTTACAACTATAGTCAAAGCAGAGTATAGAGGGAAAGTTGAGTTGATTCATCAACCCAAAATAACTACTAACTTAAAAAAAAAACAGAAAGGAAAGAAAAGCAAATGATCCCACTCTTTCTGCAAAATCCAGCCCAGGCTAAGCATCCTGGGGGTTGGGTAGGGTAGAGAAGGGTTTGGGGTCCAGCAATGGGAAGAAAGAGAGCCTTTTACACAAATACACAGTGACCTCCAGTGGAATGAGGTAGGAAACCTTTCAATTATCCACAAATTCTAGTTTGTCTTGGGCATGTTTTGGAGAGATGGGTTCTGAACAAAGATAATAGTTTCCAAACTCTAAGAAAGAGCTAAAGATGAATTAAAGTATATATTCTTTAAAGAGGAATACAAGGAAAAATGTAATGGGATAAATTTGGGGGATGATATCTGAGGTTTCCCACTATCTTTCTAAAATGTCTAGATACCAATCATGGAGTATGGGCAAGAATAGCCTCAGGAAAGGAGTACACAGAGTTGAAAAAAATATGTCAATTTGTTCATACATGTGGTTAAAAAATCCTCATGGTACAAACAAGAATAATGAAAGCTAAGGTTTACTAGAATAAGAGCCAGAATTATGAGAAATAAAAGATATTTAAGAAACAAATTTCTCGGCTTTGAGTTTAGCAACCACAAGAGGAGGAACACATGGTGATTTAAGGATAGTATAATCAGTCAAAAGAGTTGTTCAACCAAGACAAGGAGGAGAAGCCTCACACAACACAGGGCTAGACCTTCAAGGTTTGTGTGTGCCTGAGAATGGGAACTTTCAGCCTCCCTCCCCACCTCCACTGAACCCAGAACTCTGTGCAAAAAATGGAGCAGAAAAGAATCAGTGTCACTAGGATGGTATAAACTACATACTCTGTCAGGGTGGCCAGGCTCACAAAACACAGCTACTGCCCATGTAGAATCAGGTAGAAAGTTGAATAAAAATATTAAAACATCTGTGAGGAAAGTTTAGCTATGAAGTTTTCACATGTAAAAAACAATACAGAGAACAAAAAGATATTGGTATGCCTTCTTACCAAAATTTAGCAAAAAATTAAAATTTGTCTTATTTTCACTAGATTTTTAAAAATTAAATATAAGTAACTCAACAATATCCCTACTTTACACCATTTTACTCCTCTCTTAAAAACAGACAGTGTTTGCCTTAGCATAGATGTGAATCCTAAGACCACAGGGCAAAGGAAAGAGACCTGAGCTCAGGAGCCAGGCTGTGGAGCCTGGGCCTTTGCCTGGGCCTGGGCCTGGGCCTGGGGCTGGGTCTTGGGCTAGACTTGGGGCTGGGGCTGAGGCTGGGGCTGGAGCTGGGCCTGGGGCTGGGGCATGGTCTAGGCCTCAGCCTGATTCTGGGTTTGAGGCTGGGCTTGAAGTTAGGGCTGGGTGAGCTTGGGGCTGGAACTGGGGCTGGGGCTGGAGTTGGGACTTGGGCCGAGCCCGGCCTGGGGCTGTCAGTTTCTGGCTGTAAGAGGAAGTCAGGGCTGCTGCTGAGCCGCAGAGGCCTGCTCCGGGTCACGTCAGCAGATATCAGGAGTCACATCTACACTTGCTCTGAAGAGGTCACTGAACTTAGTGACTCAGTTCTCCCCAGAAAAGTCATTAACCCCTTTCAGATACAGACTTCCTTTTAAATTCAGAAATCTTGATATCTGAATTAAAATAAATTTATCAACAGAAGAGCAAAGTGAAGGTATAGCTTTAGTTTTGGCAGTGCAGAGAGTCTTAACAATTAGTTTGCATTCAGAAGATATTTAGGTTTTTAGTTTTTTAGACTCATAAAACATTTAGTTATGTATATCTTATAAGTTTTAAAGTAATAATTCATATTTTAACTAAAAATTGCCTTTGGTTGTTACTGATTTTATATTTGGAATTGAGTGATTATTATCCTAACTTTTATTTCTAAAAGTTTGTGGACCTATGATTTTATAAAAGTAGGTTATACTTTATAGTTATCCATGTTGGAAACTGTGTAACATTCCTTGAAAACAACTCTTTCAATTCTAGCTCGGCCTTTCACTTGGCTTTAAATGTGTCCGTTAGCTCTCAGAACCCCACTTTTGGTATAATAGCATTGCCTCGTGGGGCTGTGAGCAGTCTGTCACTGTCGTTAGCTGTGAACGAATGAGAACAGTGTGTGGGACAGAGAAGCCATTCTTTGAATACCATTCCCTTCATAGGCCAAGGTGCCACCACCCTCCAGGTTTCACCATCAGGATTGTTCTCCTAGAGGGCATGGGCTACTTTCAGCGCTTTCTGAGTTGATCAGAAGTGGTTATGAATAATTTAGAGATTGCAGTTTTGGCAAGAGAAAATAACCGCAGTGAAGTTTCTATGATGTGTCTGGCACTTGAGACACATTTTCTCACTTAAAATGATCTCCCAACGTGCATTATTTTCTCTATTTAATTTAATATATGAGGATATGAGTCTGAGAGAGATTTAATGACTTGCTCATGGCTGTGTAGGTTGACCTGATAGAGCCAGGGTTTGGAGTTCATGCCCTCTGACCCTACAATAGGATGCTGTCTGACATCTTCCAGTTCTCTGATTGCTGTGATGCTTACATACGTGACAATGGGTTGCTCTCACCAAGTGCCTGTCTTCTGGTTTCTGACACTTGCTGGCTTTCTCTGACTCTCGGCTGTCCTTCTGCATGGTGACTTGACTCCTTCTATCTTGACTCTATGCCCCATGTCTGTGGCTCACTGTTAACCGTTCTCTTGATATGAAGCTTTATTTTGGACTTATGTAATGATACAGAAATTAAGATATATGATATATAAACTAAGAAAAGCAAATATGGCATGCTTTATTTTCACAAGAGGGTCTGCGTGTGTGTGTGTGTGTGTGTGTGTGTGTGTGTGTGTTTCTCAAGATAAATTACAAATCCTGCGGCAGTTTCTTATCCTAGTGTGTAGCATATATGCTGCTGCCTCCACCAGTCTGTTTGGTTTTAAAAGAATGCAAATTAATTTTAATATTGGAGTAAGGTATTTTCAAGGAAGGAAAATCTATTGTTAAAATGTACATAATTCAAATTTTATTTGAATTTCACTTTGAATAGCATTGCCTGTGACATCACTTCATCTAGTAGCACAGATGGCAGACATATATTTATATATCCACATTTTTAAATATTCCTTATCAGTTTCATTCCTAACCTTTGGCACTGTCAATTGAGACAATTTTCATTACTGAGACTCTAAGATATGACTCTAAGATGTAAAAATGACCTGTTCGGTTGTTCTGAGTAAACAAGTCCAGGAAATTCAGGGTCATGAGAAAGTCATTAGTAATGACCTTGAGGAGTTAATGTAGCAAAGAAAATCAGGAAGAAAGATATTGCAACAACAGGTCATTATACCATTTTTTGGTAAAAGATAAGTATTAAAAGGCAAAACAGAAAGCTTCACTAGTGCCATTCCTTATTAATGTACTTAGCATGGCTGACATAGTGGTAAAGGTTGTCCCAGCCATCAGAGTCCCTGTGGGACTGTGCATTTATGCAGAGTCATCAGCACCTTGACCTTTGGAATTACACAAGGAAAGAACTGGGAACTCTACTTTCTTTTACTATTTTTCATTAAATGCAACTGCTGGACAGGAAACCTTTAATTTGATTAATCATTGGTTATTAAAAGCAGAGTGCTAAAGAATGATGAAAAGGAAAAACGACTCAAGGGATTTAATAAATATTATCAGTTCTTATGGAGGTAGCAGTGAAAAGGAATCTTACAGTTAGAGCTAGATTTATATATAATAAATTGTCTATATGCTAACCTGCTATAAATTCTAGGGCGTAGAGAAGACAAAATAAGAAATTAAGTTCTGTCTGTAATCTCACACCATCTTTGTTCTCCCTTCAGGTTAGAGTAACTTTTGGTACAAAGTTGCTAAAAGGAGAAACAGGGCAAGGTAGCGTGAGTCAGCCCGTAAGTCAGTATCACCTCTCAAATCCATGTGTGCTAATATGCTTGGGGGGCTGCCAGAGTTCACACTCCCACTATGTTTCTCCTTCATTTATTAACTCTGTAACCCCTGGAAGGATATTTACCATTAATGTGCCTTGATATCCTCATCTGTAAAATGAAGATAAAAATGCCTACCTCATGAATTTGTCAGGAGGCTACAATGATTTAATATATGTGGTGCTATTACAACCGTAAGATAGTGCAACTAATAAGCACTCAATAAATGTTAGCCGATAGTCCGTCTGTATAATTTTAAATAGTGTAAATGGCAATGGCAATTTGAATAGACGATCAATGGCCATTTGATCAGAAATGAGTGTTGTTTTTTTTAAATAATGGTCCAAACCAACCTCAGGTGCAGGAAGGTTAGGATTAGTGTATGTACAGCCCTCTGCTATGCTTGCAGCAGTACCTGAAGTCATAGAATCTCCAAGTAGGAGGGAATTTAGAAGTCTTCCAGGCCAGCCTAAGATTTATGCCCTCTTTACAGTACCTCCAACAACACAGGAAATAGCCAATGATGGGGAGCACATTACCTTTCAAAGTAGCCCATCCAGTTTTCAGACAGACACAAGGATACAGTATTTATTATTGTCCAGAGCTGAGCATCACCTCAATTCCCTTCTACCCACTGGACAAGTCCTGGCCTGTAAAGCAACACAGACTAAATCTAATTCTTCTTCTTTATAAAAATCTTTCAAATATTTTTGAATAGTATCTTAGTTCAGGCTGCTATAATAATATACCACAGACTGGATGGCTTATAAACAAGAGAAATGTATTTCTTATAGTTCTGGAGGTTGGGAAGTCCAAGATCAAGGTGCTGGCAGATTCAGTGTCTGGTGAGGGCCTGATTCTTGGTTTATGGATGTCCATTTTCTTGCCATATCCTCACATGATGGAAAGGATGAGAGAGCTCTCTGGTACCTCTTTTATAAAGGCACTGTTTCCATTTATGAAGATTCCACCCTTATGACCTAGTCACCCCATAAATGTCCCACACCCTAATACCATCACATTGGGGTTTACGTTTCGACATTTGAATTTTGAGAGGACATAAACATTCAGTTTATAGCAATAGCATCCATACTTGCCTTTATTTTAAATATGTGAGTTTGAATTTCTCTTTCCTTGAAGCCGTGTTCTTTTAGCTGTTGCTTTTATAAGAGTAATGTAGTGACCTAGAGAGAGCCTGGCCTTTGGAATCAGATTGAGTAGATGTCAAACTCCCATGTACTTAACTTGGACTATTTACTAGATCTCTCACGAATGGCACAGGCTTATATTCTCCTGAGGGTGCATGTTTACTAATTTTCATAAAGGCATCATATGAGCTTCAGAAACCTTTCCTATGTCCCATTCAAGATTTTTTTCACACTCTAATTCTCTGTTCATTTCTTTGACTTTTTGACTCTTTTCACTTGTTTGTTTCTTTTTCCTCACAGCCTCCCAGCTCTCAGCATGGTTCCTAAGCTATGAATAGATATTAGATAAATAAATGCTCATGAGTGTTTATTTGATAAAAGAATAGATGGTCCAGGTAAGAGATGATGAAGGGCTGAAGTACAGAATTTGTTGAGGAAGATAATGAGTTTGGTTTTAAAAACATGAGTTTATCTTCATGTAGGGATGCCCAGAATGGCAGGGGAAAACCTGTGTGGGTAACATGGAAATCAGTTCAAACTCAGAGATGAGAATAAAGCAATGGATGAGAATGAAATTTTCTGATGGAAAAAGAAGATGGGGCTGAGAATGCCAATATTTGAGAGGTGCCTAGAATAAGGATGACAGAGTTGGTAGAACAGTCAGAGAAAGAGGGCTGGACAAAGTATGTAAAATTAATTATTTAATAGATCATTAAATTTCTGCCTTTGCTTAAGTTTTCCTAAAAAATCCCTTTTGGGACGAGTCCTGGTTTAGGAACTCTCCAATAGCTTTGTGTTTGCTACATTGCAAGCTGGACAGCCTTACATGTGTGTGCTGCTTTTCTATTATTATTGCCAGAGAGAGACAGCTGATCATCTCATCTGAAAATGCACACTGACACAGAACTGCTCCTTCATTGGATTTGCTGGTACACGCCCATGTTCCAGGCATGTGCCTTTATACTTCAGCTCTTGTCTCTGTTGCTCTGCTCCCCCCATGCCCGCCCTCAGCAGGATGAGTATCACCTCAAATCATTCCCTAACATAATGGGCCAGAATTATGATCTCTTTTTCATGTACTTTCAGCAACCTTGGCACATCTGTATTTTTGCTCTGACCACTTTATTTATGCCTGTTTACATGTTTGCTTTCCCTAAAAGACCATAAGCTAATTGAAAGCAGGAAGCATTTGTTATTCATAGCTTAACCAATAGCAACATTTCTGGCAAACAGTGGACATCCCAAGAATATTTGTTTAATGAGTAGATTTGTTATAAAAGTGGCAAGCTGCCACACAATCACACGATTCTACCTGTTTATACAATATGATTTTTATTTTTATTTTGAATGTGCTTAAAACCCATGGCACATCTCAGGAGTTTATTACCTCCCACTAATCCCTGGTAGAGACAAAATTTAATGAGCAAATGTGACATAGGAACTTAAGGATTGCATGATTAATATAGTAAGATTTGCATTCTTTTAAAATATACTAAATATGTATATGTTTCTCTCTATAGAAAGTGCTGTGGTTGCAGAGTGTCTCTCAGATTTCATGTACTGGAAACTTAATACTTAAATCCATATGTTGATTGGAGATGAGTTTTTTGGGAAATCATCAGCATAGGACTTCCATGGTGGGACTGGTGACTTTATCCATAAAGGAAGAGGGACCTGAGCTGACATGAATGCTCTTGCCCTCTCGCCATGAGATGCCCTCTGCCATGTTATGGTGGAACAAGAAAACCCTCATCAGATACCAGCACCATGCTCTTGGACTTCTCAGCCTCCAGAATCATGAGCTATTCTTTATAAATTACTCTGTCTTGGGTATTCAGTTATAACAGAAAATGGACTAAGACAATAACAAATTTTTATTTGTATGCCAGGATTTTTCCAGATCCATCAATTTGGGAACACAAATGGAATCATAGAATACCAGTGCTTTTTCTTACTTATGCTCTATCTCCTCAGCATGTGTAAAATCCTACTCTGGTGTGTATTTAGGTAAGGCCACTGGGAAGTGTCTTATTTATGCTCACAAATATGCTCATGCTTCCTTATCTTCTGTTCCAGGTTCATTATCATAACATTTTCCTGTGGTTGCTAAACATAGGAGTCCTGACTAGCCACTTTGCTTCTGATGGCTACGTCTACTTTGATCTGGCATCACAAGTTCTCATGGGCACTATCGTCATTGCCAATGAATATTATATATACTATTTGAGTTTCAAAATAGCTTGACGTCCCAAGTTTAGGCGTGGGAGAATCTTTCTTCTTCTTTTTTACCTTGCACTATTTAAGGTTTGGGGTGTTTGGGGGGGATCATTGTTCACAAAGCTATGCTACTTGTATTCCAATATTTGACAAAGTTTTTAATGAAACAACTCTTCTTGAATTAACTTACATCCACTCTTATCTACAGAATTCATATATGAATCTTGGGGGCTTCGACCAAAAGAAAAATCCAAGTGATTCACATTGTACTGCACTCAGAATTGCCCATCTCCTTTCAGAGGTAGGGAACCTGTGGCCTTCTAGATCCTTAAGTGTGGCCTTTTGACCAAATTCAAATTTTAAAGAACAAATCCTTTTATTAAAAGGGGTGCAGTAGAGAAAAATGAAGCTTTTTTGCCCGCTTTGGTGCTTAAAAAAGAACAAACTCAAAATTGGAAGGCTGCAGGTTCTCCACCCCTGGAAGGCCTTATCCCTAGACAAGATATGGCTTAATTTGCCTACTTGACTATCGTTTTGACTGTGATGAGTTCTCCCATGGAAAGCCCTTCATAGACACAGACCACATGCTGCTCTGTCCCACAATTCACCCAGCACAAGTATTTATCTCAGCTATGGACACATTGAATACTGAATTGAAGTAATAATCTCTGTGTACACATGTAAGTCTTACAGGATATGCCAATTTTCTAACACAAAAAATATTTATTACTTAGTTTTTACCCATTAAAAAAATTACAAGGAGTGTGTACAATGTAAACTGAGATGTCAGCTCTTTGAGCATCTGCTGCTAAGTCTAATAATGAAGTCCCTCATTCTTTTATGCTATGATAATAATTTTAAAGTTTACCACAAATGAAATTGAATGAAGAATGCTACATTTTCAGAAGGAAAATAATTAAAATTCTCTCCTTTGCGTCAGTCTTTTCTCATTAAAAATAATACTTTACATGGTTTGTAAACAGCTTTCTTATTTATATCTCTGTGGATATAAATAAGACTTCATTCACTTGGACTTCATTTCAAAAGAGATTATTATGGAGAGTTCATGTTTTTTTGGAGTCAGACAGATCTAGGGTTCTAAGCCTACTCAGACACTTGCCTGTAGCACTCCTTTACTAAATCTTGGGGAGCCTGTTTACTCATCAGTTTGTTGGAGATGATGATACAACCAATGTGGCAAGGCTCTTGGAAAGTCTACTGAATCACTATAACAAAGCTAATAATTTTGGACAGCACATTTCTTGTTCCTTTTCTTTATGTAAACTATATGCATATACCCATGTAGCATTATATATTTCAAGTATTGTTCTACATAGATTTAAATGTGACATGAAAAGTATAGTAATTTGCTATCATTAGAAATCAGGTCAAATCATTATTTTCACAGCTAGATTAATAAATCTAGCAAATTTTGTATTTGAATACACTGTTATTCTCAATAGAAAGTTACCAAAGAGCAAATTTCCTAATAAAATATTCTCCGTATTATTAGCATTTAGGCAAAATATGACCTCAGCCATGACTCATGGACTGTGTCTGAGAATCTCATTATAACATATAGCATTCTGTGTCATAGGACTTAACACTATATTATAAGCATTATATGCCTGGGCATTATTTAGAGAAATTTCTATTCTGAAACATTGCATATATCAAGTATATTGTATATTGTAAAAATATTATCCATGCATTCCATACTGTGTGATAAAGTTCAAGATTATAAAAGAATTCAATACACTGCACATGTAAACGGAATGTAACTGTGACTGAAGAGCCTATCCTGACACTCATTTGCATATCATTCTGGAATTGTCTTCCTTAGAACTGTGTTACAAGATGTCACTGGCATCAAATCATATGATAAACTATAAAATAAACATCCTTAGATAGGATCTAAAAATGACCCTACAGTATATCAACTTTTATGCAGTTGTGGTCCCTAACCCTTGAGCAAGCCATTAAATTCCCTGTGCCTTGGTTTCTTCATCTGTAACCTTCATAGGGTTTGGTGAGAGTTGAGTGAGTTGAAACATATAAAGTGCTAGAGCAACAGAACCTGACACATTTTAAATTTTACCTAAGTGCATTACTATTATTTGTGTTGAATATTTAGGATGGGATTTTGTGCCTGAATGCTGACAGATCACATTTCTTTTCTTCTAAGGCTCTGACAAATAGAGTATTCTCACAAGAATCTGTAGCAAATGGAGATCAAAACACCTGCAAGTTGATGTGAACTCAAGATGACCATGGAGTTTTCCGACTAATTTGAACATATGGATCTGGTCAGAGATACAACAACTGGATTGTGGTCTGGCGTAGGGACATAAAGAAGAATCTCTTTCACATGATGGTAGGCAGGTCTGAGGGGAAAAATTTATATTTCTATTTATTTTTATATAAATTCACATTTGCAAATGTGCATGTATATAAAATATGAATATATGTGCATTTAATATGGTGTATATCATACATGATGTATAATATGTACATATATGGTTTATTTTATATCCTGACATATTCAGTACTTGTAGTTAATAGCTCTTATTTCTAATTTGCTGACTGAATATGTGATGTGCTGATGACACTTGACAGAAGAGAAGCACTGGAAAGGAGAGGGAATTATGCTGCTCTCAAAGTTACCACCTTAGCAGTGAATACATATACACACACACATACACACACATGCATATTTTGTGGGAGTAGCCTAAACACTTGGATTCTCATCACTCTTATGTTTTGTCTATTAAGCCTTATTCCACTGCTTTTCTTGCCTGCCTATAACAATAGACAAAAAAATTTAAATATTTCTCATAGAAAACTGAGTAGCTCTGTGAGGTGGAGAAATTTTAACTCCCCTAGGATTTGAGGTAAGAATTTCTTTTACAGGTACCTCTACATTTCTTGAAAAAAAAAATCCCTGGTAAGATCACTGGGGTAAGCAAATATGTTTGATATTATGGTCTTAAAGTGGGGTTAGATTAATCTTCTTGAGGCAAGAAGCGGAGACCTAGGCTGAGGAAGAGGTGAGAACCATCAAGGCAGGACCTTGGACAGTGAATGATGCTTGTCTTCGGTAAAATTATTGTGTTTTTCTTAACCACCTTTTTGTTGGAAACTCATTGCAGAGGCTGAGTTTAAAATCAAAACTGGTACAAGGGAAAAGAGGGACAGCATGAATAAATGCAGAAACTAGAAATCAAAGATGGGCAAGATGAAGTAAGCCCTTAAGATTTTTAGAAACTCTGAGTGAAAATTTAAACTAGTATAGGATATAGGGTTACATTATCCAGTGAAGCTTATTTACTTCTAAGGGGGAAGGAGCTTCTCTATCTAGTAATGGCTTAGCAAGTCCTATTAAACCACATTTCCTGCAAATAACGTCTTTAAACTCTATCAACATAAAAAAAACCCACAACTATGTGAAGACTCTATGTGAATCAACCAACCCCCCAAAAGACCCAGATTTGGAACTAGCAGATATGGATTTCAAGCATTCATTAAAGCCATGCCCAAAACTATAGAGAAAATATGAGAAGCAGTGCAATAGAAAGTGGCACATGTACTTGTGTATATACACGCTATTCTTCATATAAAATAATCTTACTTATTAAAGTAGTAATGACATAAAACAGTGTGATTATGTATAAGCAAAAGGAGCATTGAATTCAAGTTTATTTAATAAGGCATTCATTCATAATAAACAATAATTTAAAAAGTCTCTTATTAGGTGCTAGGAAGACAATAAAAAATTAAGTATAGTTTTCAACTCACAGACCTTGGAGTGTGACTTGAATCTAAACAACTGTAGTATATGGTCAAAAATAATGTATTTCATAAAAATAGCAGTAAAAAATAGTCTGAAACCCCATTGACAGAAAGCTTTACTTCTAGATTTGGAGAGGCGAGAATATAAAGGAAAGTTTTAAGAAGGAGTGACAGATGAGATGGACATTAATAGGTGTTTAGAATTTTTATATGACTGGTGGAACAGATCTGAGCATCCAGGTGTACAAAGTGAAGAAAGTTCTGAATATAATGAAATGAAGCAGTGATCTTTGGCAGTAGAATAGGATTTGTGGCAACAGTGAAGGGAGATAACATAAAAGGAGTAGGGGGTTCAGATTGCAGATGCGTGATTAGATAGTTTAGACATCATTCTGAAGACTCTAGGGAACCAATTAAAAGACAAGATACAAAGGCCCAGTAATTGTTTCCTTTAAAAACCACAAACCAACAAGGATTTCCACTGTTTATTGTTTGCGATGCTTACAATTACCTAGTACAAAAGGCAAATGAAATAGCTCTTATAATTTTAGCACAGTCCCCTTTAGTTTGTTAAGGATTAAGTCACCACATGAAAGATTTGGGCAAGAAAATAATTAAGAAATGTGCTATAAAATTTCTTTACCTTTTAGTTACAAGGCATGTGTAAGAGTTTATGGTTTGACAGACTATTTCCCCACACTATTAGAAAGTCTACCCCTGCCACTTCTTGGAATAGGGGTGAGGGACCAAATTTAATTTCATCTTTACAAATTAAAACTCACTCATAAAATACAAATCAAAGTTAAATTGTATACTGCTAAGTTTGTAGAAGAAAATACCTTCTTCCTAAAGCCCTTTCTATGGCTCTTTCTGATATGAAAATTCAGAAGTTCTGTTTTCAGTTTATTATTAGGCAGTTATAAAATTATATTGAAATTTTAAAAATATTAATAATAAAGGTGAGGCATAACAGAAAATATCTTAAAGCTTAGTACTATGTAAGAAAAGAAATCCTTTGTGAGCAATACATTCTTATAATATTTCAGTTGCTTAGAGTCTAGTGATAGTAACTGGGCATATTTTGGGAGTTTGGAATATCTATATAATACCCCTATAGTATCTCAGAACAGGAAGGACAATGGAATTTTATGCCTCTGTATTCATAATGCTTATTTTATCTTTCACATTACCCACTCCATACAGCTAATGACATCAAGGAAAAGAACATAGACATGTGGCCATGGACACATTTTGTTGCATATCAGTGAATTATTATGTGATACTTGTTTGACTTTAAAAAGCTAATGCAATATCCATTTTTTCTCCTACATTTATTTTGTGGCATAGAATGGTGGGACTCCCAGACCTTCCTGGGATAATCTAGATTTAAAATGTCTCTTGCATTTTAATAATTTCATAAAGGGTGTTTTGTATAGAACATTTCCTCCAATGGTCTTATGTAATGTTCCATGCAAACTAGGCTTACTCCAGATGTGAGTTTCTCTCTCTAGGATAAAGCCATCCTTGTAAATTATTCCAGTGCTTACCAAAAAAAACAGGGAAGAAGTTGGAAAAAACTGTGGCTTTCTCTCCAAATGTGAAAACTGGCCAGGCACCATGGCTCACGCCTGTAATCCTAGCACTCTGGGAGGCAGAGGCGCATGGATCATTTGAGCTCAGGAGTTTGAGACCAGCCTGAGCAAGAGCGAGAACCCATCTCTACTAAAAATGGAAAGAAATTAGCTGGACAACTAAAAATACATAGAAAAAATTAGCTGGGCATGGTGGTGCATGCCTGTAGTCCCAGCTACTCAGGAGGCTGAGGCAGAAAGATTGCTTGAGCCCAGGAGTTTGAGGTTGCTGTGAGCTAGGCTGATGCCACAGCACTCTAGCCTGGGCAACAGAGTGAGACTCTGTCTCAAAAAAACAAAAAACAAACAAAAGTGAAAATTAACCCAGTGAATCTATTGTCATTTCACTTCCTCTTATTTGGGCATTTTATAATTTTAATATATGTTAAAGTTCACTATTTAATCAAGAGCACCAAGGCTAATGAACTTTAATATATTTCCACGCACTGATGGTCAAATTGTGATAATAAAATGCCAGCTGGAAAAATCATCAGAAAAACAATGTATTCACTTTTGTTTTGGTTTGGTTTGGGTTTCCTGACAGGCACTTTGTGTTCTATGACTCTCAAATTTTTGCAAATATTCTTGGTATATCTCTTTAATGTTTTAATAAAATCATTTACACATAAATTCTCTGACAGACAAATTCAAATGTGTTGTCTCTCTTTGTTGAATTATCTCTTTAGGTTCTTTTTAACTTAAATTAAGATTATTTCCACTATAAGCCATGCAACAAAAAAAGACTGATGAATTACAAGTTGACTCCAATTCATGATCCAATTCATGATATAAACAAATATGACATAGGTATCCTTGAACTCATTATATTGCTTTCTTACTCATTGTTACTGTTTATTTTAAATTTGCTCAAGAGCACAACCTCTAAAAATAATATTTACCAGCGTGTGTTTCATCTTCTGCTATTGAATTCTCACATAAAGTTTTAGGACCGTATGAGTAACAATAACATCAAGAATGTTGTCAAAATAATTTTTTTTTTTACAATCTGACCGCTGATTAAACGCAGATAATTTGCTGCTATCTTCTATTCCTTTTGCACTGATTGAGAAGGTCTTATAAAACCTAGGACTTACAGACCAAATATTAAGTAGTGCTAGTTCAATTCCTTTCAATTCTTAGGTGAAGAAACCAATACATTCTCCTCATCCCATTCTTTTCACATACTCTGAGTACAACTTGTCATAAATCAGGGTCAGATCTGTGACACTCTCTGATTTGTGTTTAAGGATTAAAACAAGTTCTAACAGGCTTGGAGTGGCATTTCTTAAACAACTGTTTCATAAGCATCTCCCTTTTCTCTGAATACAAATGTGAGTTCGCAAGCTCATCTGAAGGATGGGAAGGATTTGAAGTGGTGCCGCAGTTTATTCACCAACATCTCCCTGAAGTGATCTCCCATAAGAAAGTAGAAGACAGGGTTGATGACACTGTTCAGAAAGGCGAAAGGCCGAGTCACAATGTATAGGGAGCTGATGACGACCTCAGTGCACTGGTACTGCTTCCAGTTCCCCAGGCGGGAAGCGATCCTCACATTCCGCATGATGTGGTAGGGTGTAAAAAGCACAGAGAAGATCACCACTGCCGTGATGACTAAGTTGAGAGGCTTTTCAAGGGGCACTGCAGTAGCAATCTGCCTGTTCCTCTGCTTTAGGAAGAGAACGATCTTGTAATAAAAGAAGCACATCACAAAAAGAGGTATGAGGAATCCCAACAAGGTTAGACATATGCTGTAAATGAGGCTGTCTTTGGGGTCCCCAGAACTTGCAAAATCATTACAGGTTTTGTCGCTGCCAGTTATAACAGGGTTTATAATAGGAACTATGGGCAGTAACTCTAAGGTTACTAAAACCCAAATGGCCAAAGAGATTAAAATAGCAAACTCTTTCTTTTGCAGAAGGTGTTCTCGGAAAGGATACTTTAAGAGCATGTATCGATCTATGCTGATAAAAGTGAGGAAAAGAATGCTGGTGTAGAGGTTGGCATGAAGCATATACCGGTTGCTTATGCATAACACATCTCCGTAGATCCAGTTTCTATTGGCGTAACTACTCATCAGTATGGGAAGGGTACATAAAAAAGCTAAGTCAGAGATGGAGAGGTTAAAGAGATAGATGTTACTGCTGTTCCAATTCTTCAGACAGAAGAGGTAGCCAAAAACAACAGCGGTATTCCCGAGGATTCCCACAATGAATTCAATCCCATAAAAAATGGGAAGGTAGTACTTTTCCAGGGCATCCTCTGCTGCCAGCCAGTTTTTGCAAGTTTCATTCCATGCCTAGAGAAAAGAGAGGAAATATAATGATGAAACTAGACTATGACAAGGGCAAAACTGTGCAGAACATGATAATTTTTAAAAAACACTTGAAAGGTGAATTATGGAGAGTAGGTTACAGTAGTAAGGAATGCATGCATACATATATACACACATATTCATATACATACATATACATACACATACACATATGTGTCATTAATATGTTATTTTAATATATTATTTCAGCAACTACTTACTGAGTATCTTTCAACTATGCACTGAATAAGTTTCAGGCACCGGGAATAACAGCAATGAGTAAAAAAAAGTTCCTGATCTCTGACAATGTATACTTTCTTGGGAAGAATCAAGAAATAAACAAATGATGTCATGTAATGATACATACTATGAATAAAGATGAGGAAGAGTAAAAATGTTAGAGAGCTTTGGGATGGAGGGTGGCAGTGAGCTACTTTTTTTGTATACATGAGAAGGGAAATGTTTTTCTATGAGATGACATTTTTTTTAAATTTTTTTTTTATTTCAGCTCATCATGGGGGTACATAAGTTCAGGTTATATACATTGTCCATGTCCCGCCCATCCCCCTGAGTCAGAGCCTCAAGCGTGTCCATTCTCCAGACAGTGTGCCGGTACTCACCATGTAGTCATACCTCCATCCCCTCCCCCCACCCCCCACCTCCCCGAGTCAGCACCTTCAAGCATGACCATTCCCCAGACGGTGCGCAATGCACTCATCATGTAGGCATACACCCATCACCGCCCCCTATTCCCCATCTCAGTCTGATATCCAGTTGGTGTCCTTCCCCTATGTGCATTTAGGTGATGATCAGGGAAACCAATTTTCTGGTGAGTACATGTGATGCTTGTTTTTCCATTTTTTGGATACTTCCCTTAATATAATGGGTTCCAACTCTCTCCAGGAGAACCAAAGAGATGTCATATCACCGTTATTTCTTGTAGCTGAGTAATACTCCATGGTATACATATACCACAGTTTACTAATCCATTCGTGGATTGATCAGAAACCTCAATGAAGAGAGCCAAAGAGTCATTTATATCTAGAGGAAGAGTGTTCCAGACATAAGGAAGAGCATATGCAAAGGCTCTCAGGTGGACACACATGTAAAGGGCCTAACAAACAGCCAAGAGGCCAAGGGAAAGTGTGGTAAACTAAGTGAAAAGGAGATTTGAATTCACTGTTGGTCTCAAGAACCTGCCATGGTCCTTAGTATATCTTAGCTGTTCAACAAAATCTGCTGAGTTAAATTAAATTGAACCATAACCTAGAAGAGCAAATAGGGAATTTTAGAATTCCAATCTTGCTATTTTATCAGCTTTTACTTATTTCCATATTGTCAAAAGATTTTGCTTATCCTATTAAATTTGCAAAATATAACTCCAGTTTTAAAGCATAATTTTAAAAAATTTAAAATATGAAATTGAAAATCTTAGTAATAATAACAGTGGTCACTATTAATTGAAACTTTATTGTGTACCAGTCACTGTGCTCACCAATTTACAAGGATTATCTCATGTAATAATCATAGTGCATAATGAGGTGAGGATTGTTATTGATATCACATGATATTACTGAGGCTTTTGAAACCTAAATACCTTGTTGTCTTAGTTTGTCCCTGCTGCTATATCTAAATGCCCTAGACGAGCTAATCTGTAAATAGTAGAAATTTATTTCTCACATTGTTTAGGCTGGGAAGTCCAAGATCAAGGCGCCAGCAGATTAGGTGTCTGGTGAGGAGCCTCCCTCTGCATCAAAGGTAGCACCTCTTGCCACGTCCTCACAGCAATGGCAGAAGGCATAAGGCAGCTGCCTTTAACCATTTTTATAATGTTACTAATCCCTTCCCAAAAGATCCCATCTCCTAATACTATTAGGTTCTAACATATACATTTTGAGGGGACCCCAATATTCAGACTTGCTGAGGTCATATATCTATCTAGTAAAAGACCTTTATTATAATACCTTCTAACAGTGGGCCATGAAAATAAGCAATTTGATTCAGTCAAACCTCCAATGTCTTGCTAACTTGCCATTTCCTCTCTTGTAGTGAAGCCAGACTGTAACTGAATAGAGTATTTTAAGAACATGAATTATCTGAAAAATATATTGGATTGTCCTTGTTAAATATTGAATCTCATTTATTTCTAGAGAAGGAAAACCAAAGTTGAAAATAAAATTTTCTAAAAATATCTTTGCAAAATAGGTTTCTGAGTGTTAGTTGCAATCAAATGATTCTTTCCACATAGTATTTTGGTAAATAGAGCAAAGTAAGAATAAATATACCTGAACTGCTTTTTCCAGGAAGCATGCACAATTCAATAGAATTAGCTATAATGAAGGCATCTGGAAAACTCATGTACTTTTTTTCAAATTCAGGTGGTTTATTTCAGTTAACATCACTGGTATTTTGAGAGTGTGTTATTTATGAAAATAACTCATGGAATTATAGATATGATAAGTTCAATATTTTGATAAGTTATTTTTAATCACTCACGTGAAAGCATCCTAAATTCCTCTGAGTCTCTCAAGACTTTCCATGGTAACCAGCCACTAAGTCCAACTTTAGATGAAGCTGGATGGGAACTTCCTCAGGCAGCAGACACGTACGTGACTGCCGCTGAAGCCAAGCAGATGGGTTTCACTTCATCCTTGAGGTTACCTGATTCTACTGCTCTCTCACATCACCAGCAATTTATTACATTTCTCCTTTCATATTTTCTTCTAATCTCTTCAAACCTTTTCCACTTACTCTGCCCTACTTACCATTAGCAAATGGTTTTGCCCCTTAGTTCATTGAGATAAAGATCATTCGGGGTCTTAATCTAGATCCAGCTTGTTCCCCAATCTTCAATATTCCTACGCTACCATTTTCTCCTCTATTCTGTCTCTTCAGCATTCTTCTCCAAATCAACTACATCATCTTTATCAGCCAATTAAACATTCTCATTTTGTCAGTCTTAAAAATAAGAAGCAAACATAAACAACTCTCTGGTTTCACATGTTCCTTTCCTCCTTGTAGCTTGATTTCTGAAAAGAGCTGTATCACTAAGTGTTTTGATTTCTTGACACTCCTTTCCCTTTCCAATCTCCTCCAGTTTGGCTTCAGACACACCACTCCACCAAAATGGCCTCCACATTGCTCAATCCAGTGATTATTTTTCGCTAGTCTTCTTATCAACTTCTGGGTTGCTTTTCATACCATGACTTCTGGAAATACTTTTCCTTTGCTTTCTGTGACATGAAAATATCCTAGTTTCCCTTCTTTCTCCCTGGCTATTCTTTGCAGGCTCTTTTGAGGCCTAAGCCTTCTTGGCTCAAGCATTAAATGTTGAGTTCCTCAAGTCTCACTATTGGGCTCCTTTCTCTAGATCCTGCCTATATGAGCTCATCCATCTTCTAGATTTCCAGCCCAGCCTGGACCTGTCTTAAAAGCTCTAGTTGTTTATACTTATTGCCATTGATTGCTTTCTCATAAGCATCTCTGCCTTCAGAAATCCTGTACTAAACTCTCCAACTTCCTTACCAAATCCTGCAGCATATACACCTGTCTCAGTAAATGATTCTGCCATCTACCCAGGTGCTCACCTCAGAAATATAAGCAATATCCTTGAAGTCATCTAAAACTTAACTCCAATAATGAATAAACTACCAAGTCTTGTTGAGTATGATGTCTGTATATTTCTCAAATCCATCCCTACTGCTTTATAACCCTCATTCCTATTCTAGTATAGGCCATTCTCATCTCTATCTTGGACTGTATCGTATTATCCTCTCTGGCCCTCATTCAATCCATCTTTGCAATTACAGCCACACAGTCTTGAAAAACAGCTCAAAATCTTATCATATTATTCTTGATCAAAACCTTTAAATGTCTTTCCACTGTCCAAGGAATAAAGTCTTAAATCCTTAATGGGCACATCAAGGCCTGCATGATCTGGCCTGCATACTCCACTTGAACCTGGCTTGGCATTACTCTCCTCCTTGCTCATCTTCCTGTTCTTCGAATGCACAGAGGGTCTTCCTAATGTGCAGCCCCCTTTGTCCAAATCTCTTTCCACTGCCATTTTCCTCCTGTGACCCTGGCCCATCACAAATGTTGTCTTATATCTATACTTATTTCAGGCCTCAGTTCAAGTGCAGGTTTCCCAAGATAAGCACTCTGACCCAGGCTAAGCTAGGTCCTCCATTTATGCTCTCATTGTATACTGCACTTCTTAGCATTTCTTACAACATTGTCTTATTTATTGTTTATCTTCTACATCTGGCACAATGACTAGCAGATAGTAGGTGGTCTGTAAATGCTTGTTGAATAGAGATGAATATAAACACTTGACTATTTACAAAGCATTTTTATAAATATTTTTTCCAAGCCCATTGCTCTAGTTCACTTTAAAAGCTGACACCATATATAATATGATAGATACTCAAAACTTAAATTGTACTAGTGGTTGCTGTGGTATAGAAACACATTTGTATATGGCAAAATTTAATATCTATCTTATAGGATCAATTTTAAAATTAAGGCATTTAATTAAGAAATTACACCTGAAATTATTAAGCAAAAGAAGTCTAGAAAGACATGCACCAAAGTGTTAATAGTTTTATCCCCAGTGATGAGATTTCAGATAGTTTTTATTGTGTCCTTCCTCCTTTTGTTCTAACTGAATTTTCTCTTTCTCCCTCAAATAGGCATGTATTTGATGATACTAGAATTTTTAAATTTATAGAAATAAAACAATAAGTCAATGGACTTATTGAAAAATCAACAGACTATTTTTTAGATCAATGGTCAATCTTCACTCTTATCCCTCACTGTATTCTCAGTAGCTTTCAAGTCCATGCTTTCTGGAAGCAGTCTCTTCCTGTCTTCTACAACACAGCAATGTCCTTGTTTTTCCTTTTCTCAATTTGCAGAATCATTGTGGCCTAATTTTTCCTTGCCCAAGTTTTAAATGTTGAAGCTCCTCAGTGCTCAGTTCTGAACTCTTTTGTTATTTGAGGGAGTACTCAAAAAGCTGGTACACAAACTCAAATGAAAATTAAGGTATGGAAAGTTTCTTTGAGACAAGAAATTTGTTTCATTTTTGAATTACCTTTTTTTCCGGTTATAGCATTTATCTTTCTGCCTAGTAGGTACTGACTTACATCAGTAGCTTATGTAGTGTATGCACAGCAGAAAGGTGTGAATGCCATGGAAAGAAAATACAGCTATGAAGAAGATTTGTGCAACTATAAGCCAGATTTCCTATGAATTCCACTCAGGCAAGTGAGGAGCCACATGAAAATCATGAAGAATTCTTCTGCTTTACATTAGTACAGAGGGTTGAGGATCGAAGGAGTAGTGGGGGCAGAGAATACTAGGGTTGGAATAAGAAAAATGAATGACTAAATAGTTCCTTTTTGTCCTGCTTCTCATAGAGTGGTTGTTTCATTCTTCTTTTTTTAATTTTTTTTAAATGCATGTACAAAATTCATGTAAATTATGTAACACTCAGAAAATGCAAATAGGCAATAATAAAAAATAAAAATTGTAAACCAATCACTCCTAATATTTGGGTACCCTTCTATACTTTAATATTTATTTGAATTTATAATTACAGAAATGAGATTATGCTTTTCATGATGTTTTATAATCTGCTTCATTGATACATTTGTTTCATTCTTAAATTTTTCTCTAAGTCTATAATACTAATAAATTATGGTTTCATAAAGATAAATTGTTCAATATTTGTAGGCCAATTTAAGTGCACCAGGACCTATAATTTTGAGCATTTATTATTTCCCAAGTTGGATGATATTTGGAGTTGAGTGTGCTTTCAGTATCACCATCACAATTCTACAAATGGATAAAGTAAGCTCTTCTTTTAAGCAAAACTCCCAATTGAAGATAAAATTCCCTTATGAAAAATTAATATTTTTTCTTCTGTTTTCTAGTGGTTATGTTCTTAATTTTTAGGAAATGGAAGTAGTGATAAATAGATTATCACTGATATAGATGAATTATTTTTAACAGGTGGGTTTTTAAAAAAAGATATTGACAATTAAAGTGAAATCATTAATTCCCAGCCCCAAAATATATGTAAACTTATTAGAATTAATAAGCTAGAAGCAATATCTAATTTACTTACATAAGCAGATTATTAGTACTCATTTTTAATTTGAAAATGTTTCTTTAATATTAAATATATTCAGCCTTTTAAAAATGTACATTTATGAAACTTCAAAGTTTAAAAATACGTATTTGATAGTTTCTTAGCTTTTAAATTGTTTTTTCTTATAATCATTACAATTAAACAAAGGACATTTGTGAAGTTATTATTTTTATTTTTAACTGCAACTTTAAGGAAAATTTACATAGCAATATGAGGATTTTTTTAACAAATTGCTTTTTTCATTACTAAACAATTTAAATAAAAATGTATATTCATACAAAAAAGATAAGATGTTGATGACTTTATTTTTATATATTCTATAAATTACACCAGAAACTAAGGTATTAAAAAGTAATAATATGATATCAAATTGTGTGTTTGTTAATTTCTTTAAGAATACATCACAAATTATGGAAAGGTCTAAAAGTTGCAATCACAATGGTTTCTGCAATTTTCCATTTTTCCCTAAGTGAATTATATTCTTGAATAATGTCATTTTTATACACATAAATGCTAAATTTAATTTTTAGACAGCTTAAAATTCCCTCTAATGCATTATTTTCTAAATATGAAAATATTAACGTTAATATTATGTGTGATATATTTTCAAATGATTTAGGAACTTTATTTTCCATATTTATATTGATTTAAGTAAATCCAATTACTATTGTTAAAATATAAGTTACTGAGACTTTAGAAAATATGAGAAACCTCTTTAAGTAAAATGAATATAGTAGCTGGAAATTAAAACAAGACATTTAATTTGGTAAAAAAAAAATGCAGAAGTAAAAATAATGACTTCCTTTTAGTTTCTTTTGCTACATCTACTTATAAATAATTCATTTAAACATTACTTAAAACCTTAATTGCTCACAGGCCACTTTTAAAAGAAGCTCCCAACAGAAGTCTGGCATTACTTCCTATACCTAAGAGACACAAGTTGTAGTGCAGCTTACCATTGTGTTGGAAGACCCGATCTCTTGACAGAAACACTGCCAGCAACTGGATACAGCTTCTGACCTAGCGCTGTTGCACAGGACATGGTTAGTTCAGTCTGATTTGCATATCATGCAGCCAAGATTAATAATTCAAAAGTCCAAGAATAATTTATTCAGTAAAACCACGAAGTCAGAGATTTCATGCAGGGGAAGTTCTGTGAAGCAGAGACACAAAACAAATGACTCATTTCACAGAAAACACATTTAACAAATAGATTTTGAAACGACTACTGTTGAAATTATTTTATCTACTACTAAAACAACAGAGAAGCATTCCTTATGTTTATATTTATCTACATACTTAGACAATAAGAAATAGCGAACCCTGTTTATGTTGGGTATACAGTTGCCTTTGCTTTTTCTTCATTTTTTTCAAATTCACAATTTTTGGTGCATTCTCTATTGGGCATTTAATAACCAAATTGCTGGTTTCAACAATTTTGAGGGAACTATAAAACTGATATTTTGGAGGGAAATCTGGATATATGTTCTGTCAGTGTACTAGCAAAATGATACTAGAGCTTCAGGTTCTATCCATTTTATTTTCTGTGATGAAAATCAACAGACACATAAAAAATATATCAGGTGGATAAGGATTAGAGAAAGAAGTGCTGTCTAAGGAAGATAGATGACAATTTGTATGTCCCAATCGATGCTCTGAATAGCACCTGGAAGCATATTATCACAATTTCAGACAGGAAGCACACCTGGCTTTTTCTGAGGATTATATTCAAGTAAACACTCAGTCTGTTTGATGTGAAGCATAGGGATTATGCTAAGAAAGTCCCTAATTGTGCAGGCAGTAGTAATTCAGTTTGAATGCTATGTAAGTTGACTGTTAAGTTAGCAATGACAGGCAGAAGCAGCCCCAAAAGCTCTGTTACAGTCATCCTCCTAGCCATGCATGTCCCCTTTTTCAATATCTAAGAGCCTACAACTCAGGAACTTCAAAATATGTACCTATACACATACACTTACATATACACATATGTATGCTTGTATATTATATACTTAAAAATATATACATGTATAAAATATAAATATACTTATATATAAATATGTATGTTTAAAATATATTTGTATTTATATGAAATAATGTCTCTGTAATTTGTCAAGTTCTTATGATATGCCAGGTAGGTATTGTATTAAGTACCTTTATGCATCGAATGCTTACAATCCTCTGAGGTTGTTATTATTTTAAAATTTTTCTCATTTTGTAGATTAAAAATCTGAGGCTCAGAGAGTTTAATTAACTTTCTCAAGGTCACAGAATCAGTAAGGAGAAAGAATAGGGTTTAAGCCTATGTATCTTGATTCTCAAAGCACTGACTGATTTTTGACTGCTTGAATGACAATACCCAAGATGTACACAAAAAGGCCTAAGAATTAATAACAGGTATTTTTCAGAAATGCAGTTCTTTTTTATTTTAGAAAGAAGAAAGACTAAAGCATTATTTTTGTCTATAATTTTAAAAGGGCAAAAAGCATTTGAATAACCAGTTCCAGGTTTGTTAATTTTAGACATAAATTAACATGGTTCCCCCCGCCCCTTCCAGCAACAAAGGCACATGGGAGTATTTCACAAGTTTCTGCCACCATGCTATTGGAAGACAAGGATGATTCCCTCTTTGTGCAATGGTGGGAGTTCCCCAGAGCTTCCTATTCCTTCTCCTCCCCACTTCCTGACTACCTACTCACTCTGGACTGCTAAGATAAACAGTGGTTAATACTTCTCAATTTTTACAGTACAGGCAATTTAGACTGAGGCCTGGCAGCCTTGCTTCCCTTTCAGTTCTGCTTCACCAAGGGTATCATTGCCTCAGAATGCTCTCATTCTAGAACAGACTTAATTAAAGGTCTCCAGCACTTCTGTCCTACTCATACCGTGAAGCTTTATGCAGGTCTACAGGATAGCTGCACAGGGGCAAGGCCAGATTCAGGGTTATGGGCCCTGTGACCATGGTCCACGTCATGGGCTTGCTACCTAAGTAGGCTCACAGAGACTCACGCTGAAAAAGATCACACACTTGATTTAATGCTTTATTGTCACATTCTTAATTATTAATAAAATCCTTGAGAATTCTTTAACAAGGAGTCACATATTTTTCTTTTGCACTGGGCTCTGCAAATTATGTAGCCTGTGAGAGGACAAATCTCTTAGGAAATGACTTCTATTCAAAACATCAAATTTTGATGGGGCAAAGTTTTGGTTTTTGATTTTTTTTTTTTAAGAAACATATGACATGTTGAAATTCACTGCTGGAGGAGCAATGGAAATTTGAAAGGTAGTAAAAGTGGGCAGTAAAATTTACTAATAAGCAGTATAGCAAAGTATTTAAAAGCACAGTTCCTAGAGGCAAACTCCCTCCTTTCAAATCTCAACTTCATCACTTACCAGGTTTCAATTTTCTTATTGTAAAAGGGGGGTAATAAGAGTGCCAATTTCATGAGTTGTTAAGCATATAGTAGAAGTACATAGTGGATATATATGCTATATAATATGAAATGCATGCTAATTGCTAAATAAATGTTGACTACTATAGAAATTTATAACAAATGAGAAGACTTTGTTCAGAATAATGATGTTACTCCAAAGCCATCGATGAAAATGACCTAAAAGCCAGCACAGTGAAAAGATTATTGAGTTTTGGTCCTGGCTTTGCCTTTTACTGGTTGTGTGATCTTTGGGGGAAAAAAATCATATAACTTGATTTCCTTGTTTGGAAACCCTAAAAAGTTCCTAATGTTTGTGGTATCAGATAAGATAATGTTTGAAAATACAGTGAGCTAGGAACACAAGAGCAGTTCATGTAAAGCAAGAGCACTTATCAGGAAATTCAAGAGGAAAAAGAAAGTGGTGGGAAAGACAACTAAAATATTAATTAAATCTAATGCTAATAATAACTTCCACTAACATTTTTTGAGCATTCACTCTATAACAACACTGTATATGCATTAACTCCTTCAACAGACACAAGAATTTAATGCAGTGCATACCATTAAATATCTCAAATTTTCAGGTGAAGAAACTGAGGCCTAAAAAAGATTAAATAAATTACCCACAGTTACATGGATAACCAATGGCTGGGCTGGAATTTCAAGTTGTGTTTGTTTGTTTCCTGAACCCAAACTTTTGACCATTATTTGGTCTCTCTCAAGTAAAGAAGAAAATATTAGATCTAAATATGAAATTGCTGAATTTGAAATTTTTTTACCTTAAATATGGTAATATGTGGTTTAGTAAAATAAGTTTAAAACTACCACTGAATTTAGTTACTGGTTATAAGATTTATTGATTATCAAATTTAATTATTTAAATCTGCCAGCTAAAAAGAATAGAGCATTTTAGATAAGAAACCAGACTCATTGAAAATAAATAGTTAAGTGTTTATGGGAAGGTTTTATTAGCAACAACTCTGGACATGTTTATAAGACACATATCTTTCAACAGTACGAAAAGTCTGTGTGGAAAACAGACTGGACTAAGGGTAACGCTAGTCTTTGAGAAATCACAAGCAGGAAAAAAAAAAGGAGAGCTATTAATCTAATACAAGGAATTTCCACAAATCCCTTGAGGGGAAATAAAAATGACCTAAAGAGATTGAAACAAATCAAGAGGAGGACATAACCAAGACTTGGATATAACCAAGACCCCATGGTTATTTCTCTACCCAAAGAATGGTTTTATGTAGGAAAAATAATAAAGAGAACAGCAAAAGGGAAAACACAGCAGAGAGTATTTGTGGGATATCTCTAAATTCTTCCACCTTCTAGAAATCTACACTCTATCAACTGAGTCTACTTTACCAGGTAAAATAGTCTATTCAAGATGGGCATTCAAGCTGAGGCAAAGCAACCTGTTTCCTTTTTATGTGAAAATCCTTGTCATTTAAGAGTTGCATTAGTAATGCCAATTTTACATTATTGCTTTTTTTCTTATCCTGCAATTGAGAAAAAATGTCATATCTATCACTACTGAGAATAATTCAAAAGAATTGTTTTTCTGCTGAAAAACACATTATCTATTAAAAATACCTGGCTACTGTTGAAAGATTCTAAGTTCCCTGAAGTATTAATAGTTAACCTAAAAACACAGGAAACTCATCTTTTATCTTTCGATTTATAGTCAAATTCCAATAGCCAAATAATTTTTTAAATAATATGTGGTAAACCTTAATCACAGGTGTTTCTCTACTTAAAAAATGTTGTTTTCCTGGTAGGAATCACAATATATGAAATTCAAGCATTTGTGTAAAATATGGAGACAAATTTCATTGTTAAAGTCACCAATTAAGGCATAGCGCTCTTTATTAAAAAAAAGGTTTGCCTGATATATTGAAGTAATTTATTCATTTGCTAGTTGGTTATTTAACTATCAGTCTTTTTCAGTCTCATTTTACGTGTTTTGTACAAATTTGTTTATTAGACTATTTTATACTATTCATTTAAAAAAGCAGCACAAGTTCATTATTTGAATGTACCTATAAGAATCTTCAGTCAGCTACTAATTAACCCCTTTCTATCTTGCTTGCTTCAATATTTTATTTGCCCTTGGTATAAAGAACAAGAATTCGGTTTGAATCTCACTGAGCATTTTCATAATTGAATTGAGAGGCTTTCAAAATTCCCTGGAGTTCAGGAAGCAGGTTCATTAATTGAGCTAAGTGCTTTGTGACTGTTATGAATTAAATAAGGAAAATTATCTATCCCTGTTAATAACACATTTAATGGCATGATTCTCTTTATTAGTATCTTTATCTCCACAACATACCCTTTAATACACTTATTAAATTTAAATTTATATTTTATGCTGATTTATTACACTGCAAAGCTGATAAAATTTGACTTTATTGTTAGGTCAATATCGTAATACAATAAATAAAGAATTTTCAGACTGTAGCAGTTCTGACAAGTGCAATTAAACAATGTAAAGGGTTAAGGAAATATTTCAATTGTTACCTTTTAAAATATCTCTCCCCTCCCCATATATATTATTTATGTGTCTATGAGAAGTATTTACAGCAGTGAACTAGCACCTCTTGTATTAGAGCAGAGCCCATTCTGCTAAGTATCACAAGAATGGAAAAACAAGCACCCACATGTACTCACCATCAAATTGGTACTAACTGATCAACACTAAGGGCTCACATGGAAGTAGTATTTATTGGGTGCCAGTCAGATGGGAGGCGGGTGGTGGGAGTGGGTAAACTTACAACTAATGGAAGTGGAGCACACTGTATAGGGAAGAGCATGCTTGTAGCTCTGGCTTGGGTGAGGCAAAGGCATTATATGTAACCAAAATGTATCCCCATAATATTCTGAAATTTAAAAAAAAGAAATGTCAAATATATATATGCTATAAAACAGTTCTAATACATCAGGTATACTAGCAGGATTTATTCTTGGCAAAAAAAATAAAAAAGGAAGTAAATATTTGAAAGAATTATTGCCAGTCAAAACTCCTAGCTTGGGCCGTCAGATCTGGAAAAGAGATTATAAGACATTGAGTTGAGGTCCCTTATCTTCAGGACAAGGACATCACACTCAGAGTGGTTAGGAGGTACATGGGTGGGGAAGGCTGACTGTGGAACAATGAGCGATGTCCTGTGCACAGTGGAGATGCCAGGGACTGTGCTGGGGGAGGAGAGAGTGACAGGGAGCCCTCTCTAAGAGCTGTGTGCACGTACTGTTTCCTGCTGGAAAAGGAGAAAATTACTCTTTTATCCATCCTAAGGCTAAGGCTAACACTATCGATTTTAAATATCAAAAAAAGAAAGAAAGAAAAATAATAGCAAGCTTGAGAGAGAGGATTCAGCAGTTTAACCCTCCACCATGCACCGATCTTTAGGAGAGGGATATCACAAGCCTAGATCTCCCCGGGACCTTCTCGCTACCAAACGACCTAACACACAGAAACAAAAGACCATTTACTTTAAACAAAACTGTGTTTGTTCACTGTGTCCACAATGAAATGCAACAGCTGCCTCAATTTGTTTTGCCACTGATAAAGCCTGTAACTCCCAAACTCTAAGCAGAATTTTTAAACAAAAATGGCCCATTCCCTCTATACTATCACTTCCCCCTCTTTCACTGAACATCTTTTGAAGACATGCATGTGTATCTATTAGAAACTAGTGAAATGCTACTAATAATTTGTAGAATAGAGTACAGGGAAAATAAAAATGAAATAATTTTTTCCAGTGGCACTAGATTCTTGAAATGTTAAATGCCAAGCATCTTGAGAGGAGGGAGGAAAAGAAGCAGAGATTAGAAAAGCCCTTCACAAAGCAATAGCTGATATTTCTCTTCTCTCCTAATTTCTCTCCCATTCTCTTAACTCAGACACTAATACTTCATTTTCTTCCTCATATCCTACCTTCTTTTCAGTAATTAATTCAACAAAAATGTACTGATCACCTACTATGTTCAAGGCAATATGTGAAATAAAAGGATAAATAGGCATAAAACCTGACCTCAAGGAATTTATGACCTTTTTATACTTAAATCCTTTAAAAATTCTCAACAAAATCTCATTTCACATGAAATTTCACTTTTTGCCTTCCATACTATAATAATTATAATACTTCAGATAGTCTACAATATGATGTTTGTTAATTTTTGAATTTTTATGAAATTCAATCTATATAATATCTCTAAATATCTAGCTTTTCTATACTCTCAAGCTGACAATCTCCCATTTTTGTTGATTGGGTAAATCAAATAAAATTTAATATGTGACTTTGAAAAATTTACATTATCTGAGCCTTGATTTTCTCACATATGAAGCAAATTCGTGGGCTGTCATGGATGGCAAATAAAAGATATAAGTGCTGCCTCTGTCCATGCTTGAGTCAATGGTAGACATTATTTATTAATCATGCTGTAGTTTCTGTAGTGCCCCAACTTACCCTCAGAATATTTCTCAATACATTTCTCCAAGGAGTCCCTACTAATTAAAGATGCCACTCTTGGTATATCTTGCCTTGAATATAGGATCTATCATTTAAATGTAAATTATCTGGTTTTACCACATGAAAATATCTTCTTAAAAAGTATAGTACCAAGAATTTGTTTTTTCCAATCTTTCCTGCCCTTTCAGGATTACTTATTGTCCTAAGCTCCTGGAAAATTCCTGGTTTTGTTTAACCATAGTTGATATATTAACTAAATGCATTTACTCTGACTTTAATGCCATTATTATAACTGCTTTAAACCATCTTTGCAAAATGCCAGGGTCTAAATAACATCTGAATTAATGTTTCAGTGATTATTCTTAGTTTGGCCTTTATAATCTTATTCCAGACTCATGTGGTATCAATTTCAACTTAAAGTAATACAGGATATTGGTGTGCTAGTTGATTTATAATTCAACATATAGTGCTGGAAATGCTCACAATTCATTTTTATTAATATAATTTGTGGAATTGTGACTTACCAGAGCTTCTTGTCCATCTTTGGTTAATACACATTCTTTAATTTCATTTTCTATTTTTTAAAAAGATTTAATTATTATGGGTACATAATAATTGTATATCTTTATAGGGTACATGTGATGTTTCAATACAGGCATGCAATGTGAATTAATCAAATCAGGGTAATTGGAGTATACATCACGTCAGACATTTATCATTTCTTTGTGTTGGAATATTACAATTCCACTCTTTTAGTTATTTTAAAGTACACCCTAACTTAGTGTGTTGATGATAGTCACTTTGTTTTCTATCCAATATCATTCATTCTCTCTAATTATTTAACTATATTTTTGCAACCATTAACCATCCCCACTTTATCCTTTTCTCCCTATGATCCTTTTCAACCTCTGGTAACCATCATTCTACTCTGTGTTCATGAGAGCAATTCTTTTTAATATTGAGCTCCCACATGACTTATTTCACATAATATAATGTTCTCCAATTCCATTCATGTTGTTGCAAATGGCAGGATTTCATTCTCTTTTGTGGCTATAAAATATTGCATTGTGTATATGTATCAAAATTTCATTATCCATTCATCCATTGATGGACACTTGGGTTTATTCTAAATCTTGGCTATTTTGAATAATGCTGCAATAAGCATGGGAATGCAGATATATTTTCTATATACTGAGCTCCCCTCCTTTGGGTGTATACCCAGCAGCAGGTTTCGTGAGTCATATGGGAGTTATATTTTTAGTTTTCTGAGGAACCTCCATACTGTTCCTCATAGTGGTTGCACTAATTTACATTCCCACCAACAATCTACAAGGGTTCCCCTTTCTCCACATCCTCACCAGCATTTATTATTGCCTGCCTTTTTGATAACAGTCATTTTCACTGGAGTGAGATGATTTTTCATTGAAGTTTTGATTTGCATTTCTTTGATGACTAAGGATATTGAGCATTTTTTCACATACTTGTTATTTATTTTTATGTCTTCTTCTGAGAGATATCTATTCAGAACCTTTGCCCATTTTTCATTGGATTCCTTGATTGTTTTTTCCTATTGAGTTATTGGAGCACCTTATATATTCAAGTTATTAGTCCCTTGTCAAATGGTAGGTTGAATATATTTTATCCTATTCTATGTGTTGTCTCTTCCCTTTATTGATTGTTTCCTTTGCTGTACAGAAGCTTTTTAGCTTGATGTGATCTCATTTGTCCAATTTTGCTTTGGTCACCTGTGCTTTGAAGTCCTGTGCAAGAAGTCCTTGCCCAGATCAATGTCCTGAAGCATTTCCCCAAATTTTTCTTTTAGTAGTTTCATAGTCTTGGGTCTTAGATGTAAGTCTTTAATCTATTTTGATTTGATTTTTGTATATTGCGAGAGATAAGGTTCTAGTTTCATTCTCTACATATGGATATCTAGTTTTCCCAGCATCATTTATTGAAGAAACTGTCCTTTCCCCACTGCATGTTCTTGGCACCGCTGTAGAAGATAATTTCACTCTAGATGTGTGGATTTATTTCTGGATCCTCTATACTGTTCCATTGGTCTATATGTGTGGTTTTTATGCCAGTATCATGCTGTTTTGGTTATTGCAGTTCTGTAGTATAATTTGAAATCAGGTAATGTGATTTCTCCAGTTTTGTTCTTTTTGCTCAAAATGGCCTTGGTACTCTGGGTCTATTGTTGTTCCACATAAATTTTAGAATGATTTTTCTATTTCTGTGAAGTATGTCATTGGTATTTTGATGGGGATTGCATTGAATCTGTAGATTGTTTTGAGTAGTATGGACATTTCAACAATATTGATTCTTCCAATCTATGAGCATGAAATATCTTTCCATTTCTGTGTCCTCTTCAACTTCTTTCATCAATGTTTTAGATAATAATTTTCATTATAGAGATCTTTTACTTCTTTGGTTAAGTTTATTCCTAGATATTTTATCTGTAGCTATTATAAATGGGATTACTTTCTTTCTTGTTAAGATTGTTTACTTTTGGCGTATAGAAATGCCACTGATTTTTGTATCCTGCAACTTTAATGATTTTGTTTATCAGTTCTAATAGATTTTTGTTGAGCCTTTAGGTTTCTAGAGATATAAAATCATATCATCTGCAAACAAGGATACTTTGACTTCTCCATTTCCAATTTGGATGTCCTTTATTTCTTTCTCTTGTCTGATTGCTCTAACTAGAACTTGCAATACTATGTTGAATAACAGTAGTGAAAGTGAGCATCCTTGTCTTGTTACATATCTTAGAGGAAAAGCTGTCAGTTTTTTCCTATTCTGTATGATGCTCACTGTGGGTCTGTCATATATGGCTCTTACCTTGTTGAGGTAAGTTCCCTCTATGTCTAGTTTTTTGAGAGTTTTTATCACGAAGCCATATTGAATTTCATCAAATGCCTTTTTCAGCATCAGTTGAAACGATCATATGGCTTTTGTCCTTAGTTCTGTTAATATTATGTATCACATTGATTGATTTGCTTATGTTGAACCTTCATTATTTCCTTGTTATGAATTCCACTTGAATATGATGAATAATCTCTTTAATGTATTGTTGAATTCAGTTTGCTTGTATTTTGGTGAGAATTTTTACATCTATATTCATCAGAGATATTGGCCTACAGTTTTCTTTCTTTGTTTTGTCTTTATCTGGTTTTGCTATCAGGGTGATACAGACCTCATAGAATGAGTTTGAGAGTATTCTCACATCCTCAATTTTTTTGGAATTGTTTAAGTAGGATTGGTATTAATTCTTCTTTGAATTCTTGGTAGAATTTAGCAGTGAAGACATTGGGACCTGGGCTTTTCTTTGATGGGAGACTTTTTATTACTGCTTCTATCTCACTACTTCTTATTGGTTTATTCAGGTTTTAGATTTCTCCCTGGTTCAATCTTTGTAGGTTGTATGTATCTAGGAATTTATCCATTTCTTCCAGGTTTTCCAATTTATTGGCAAATAGTGACTCATAATTGTTTCTAATGATCCATTCAATTTCTGCATTGTCATTTGTAATGTCTCCTTTTTTATCTCTGATTTTATTTCTTTGGCTTTTCTCTTTTTTTTTCAGAGTCAAGTTAAAGGTGTGTTAATTTTGTTTATCTTTTCAAAAAACCAAGATTTTGTTTCATTGATCTCATTTTTTGGTTTTAATTTTATTTATTGCTGCTCTGATCTTTATTATTCTTTTCTTCTGCTAATTTTCAGTTTGATTTGCTCTAGTTTTTCTAGTTATTTGATATGCATTAAGTTGTTTATTTGAAGCTTTTCTACTTTTTGATGTAGGCACTTATTGCTATAAACTTTCCTCTTACTATATCTTTTCATGTATCCCATAGGTTTTGATATCTTGTGTTTTCACTTTCATTTGTTTCAAGAATTTTTTAATTTCCTTCTTAATTTCTTCATTGACCCACTGGTCCTTCAGGAGCACATTGTTTAATTTCCTTCAGATTGTAGAACTCCTTTTAGCATTTCTTGTAGGATAAGTCTGCTGTTGATGAAATCCCTCAGCTTTTGTTTGTTACAGAAAGTCTTTATTTCTCCTTCATGTTTGAAGGATATTTTTGCAAAATATAATATTCTAAGGTTAAGGTTTTTTCCTTCAGCATTTTGAATACGTCATGCCACTTTTTCCTGGAATATCAGCTTTCTATTGAGAAGTCTGCTGCCAGACATATTGGAGCTCCTTTCAGTGTTTTTTTTCTTTTTTCTTTTTTCTTTTTTCTTTTTCAATGTTTCCCTGAGGACCTTTTCTTTGTCCACGACATTTGGAGCCTGATTATTAAATGCCTTGAGGTCGTCTTGTTTGAGGAAAATCTGCTTGGTGTTCCATGACCTTCTTGTACCTGAATATTCATAACTTTCTTTACATTTGGAAAGTTTTCTGTTATTATTTCTTTGAATAAACTTTCTACCCTACACTCTCTCTACACCCTCGTTAAGGCCAATAACTCTTAGATTTCTCCTTTTCAGGTTATTTTCTAGATCTTTTAGGCATGTTTCATTCTTTTTTATTCCATTTTCTTTTTTTTCTTCCAACTACATATTTTCATTTATTTATTTTTTATTTTATTTTATTTTATTTTATTTTATTTTATTTTATTTTATTTTATTTTATTTTGTTTTTGAGACAGAGTCTCACTCTGTTGCCCAGGCTAGAGTGCTATGGCATCAGCCTAGCTCACAGCAACCTCAAACTCCTGGGCTCAAGCAATCCTCCTGCTTCAGTCTCCTGAGTAGCTGAGACTACAGGCATGTACCACCATGCCCGACTAATTTTTTCTGTATATATTTTTAGTTGTCCATATAGTTTCTTTCCATTTTTAGTAGAGATGGAGTCTCACTCTTGCTCAAGCTGGTCTTGAACTCCTGAGCTCAAACGATCCACCTGCCTTGGCCTCCCAGAGTGCTAGAATTACAGGAGTGAGCCACCGTGCCCGGCCAAACTACATATTTTCAAATAGCCTGTCTTCAAGCTCACTTATTCTTCCTTCTACTTAGTCAGTTCTGCTGTTGAGAGACTCTGACGCATTTCTCAGTTTGTCGATTGAACTATTCAACTCCAGAATTTCTTGATTTTTTTGTATCACTTTAATTTCTTTGTTAAATTTTTATGACAGGCTTGTGAATTCCTTCTCCGTGTTGTCTGGAAGTTCATTGAACTTGTAGAACAGCTATTTTGAATACTTTATCTGAAAGGTCATAAAGCTCCTTCACTCCAAGATTAATCACTGGTGTCTTATTTAGTTCATTTGGTGAGGTCATTTTTCCTGGATATTCTTGATGCTTGTTAATGTTCATCAATATCTGGGCATTGAAAAGTTGAGTATTTATTTTAACCTTTGCAGTCTGAGCTTATTGGAACTCATTCTTCTTGAAAAGGCTTTCTGGATTTTTGTTTCTTTTGAAGGTGCTTTCTTGTGTGGATATTTGTTGAATTTGGCGTTCATGCAGTGGGACGATTGCTGGAGTTTCTATTCAGCCATCTTTCTTTGCCCCCTCTCGCGCAAATTTCTTTAAATAGCAGGAAGAATTATGCATACAGAACAAGAGGCAAGAACAAGTTTTCAAATATTGTTTCCTAGACAAATGAAAACCTTGATTCTTAGATAATCTGTAAAGGAGGCAATGCAGGGAAGAGTATTGTATCACATAGTACCGTGTTTTGTGAACTCAAGAAGAGAATAAAGAAGAAAAATAAACCATAAAAATGAGATGTGTGGGAAGTGATATATCCTCTTACAATAGACAACATCAAAGAGTAGTAGTGACATAATAGAAATGTTCGGAAGCATCGATATGTTCGTGTTAAGGTCAAAGAACAAAACTTAATGGGAATAACATGTACTTCACTGAGAGTAAGCAATAAATTAACTGTTGTTGGCAAAAACTAGAGAATTGCAGGGAATTTGCCTTACCTTTCTCTTAACTGGTGCATTTATTTTAATTAAGATAGTCTGCTGCCTCTGTTATCCTTATAACTGCCCAGTTTTATTTTCATAGATGAGGAATTTTTTGCTATAATTTTTTGCTTTTTGTTAGTTCTAGTGTGCATACTATAGTATTAAAAAGTAGGTAATATTTGCCAATCATAATTTTTAAAGTTTATTTATAGATACTATGCAATATAAAGTTCCAAATTTACGGAAAATATTTTATTATTTTTGTCCTGGGAAATTAAAAAGTAATAAAATCATATTTTCCAGGAAGAAAGTCAATAAGGTAACATTTTCTATTAAACCGGGAAATAAATTTTAAAAAAATAAAGGATTGTGTGGCATGAAAGAGGCAGGAAAATATTACACGTGCAAACAAAAGATTAATGTGAGCCAATAAAAGAGTCTCCACCTGAGTCAGGAAACTGAAGCAAGTAATATGAATATTGCCCACAAATGTATTTGAATCTATGTAAAAGTATTTGTGTTTCACAATTTCTGGCTCAGTTACACTGTAATATTTTTAATTAAACATTTTATTTAAGATAATTGTTTAAGCATATACCATTATAAGAAATAATACAAAGAGATCTCATGTATTCTTTTCCCAATAGTAAAATATTGTAAAACTGTAGCACTATATCACAACCAGGGTACTGACAATGACATAGCATTCCCATCCTCACAAGGATCCTTCATGTTGTCCTTTTTTAGCCATACTCACTTCCTACTTACCCCATCTCCTTCTTAAATTCTAGTAACCACTAATCTATTCTCCTTGTCTATAATTTTTTCATTTCCAAAAAATGTATATAAATGGAATCATGTAGTATATAACCTTCTAGGATTAGTTTTTTTAGTTAGCATAATTCTTTGGATATTCATCCAAGTTTTTGCCTTATCAACAGTTGGTTCATTTTTATTGCTGAGCAGCATTTCATAGTATGGATATACCATAGTTCATTTAACTATTCAACCAACGAAGGACATCTTGGATGTTTCCAGCTTTTGGTTTTAGTAATTAGCTGCTGTGATCATCCACATACAGGTTTTTGTGTAAATATAAGTTTTCATCTCTCTTGGATAAATGCCCAGGAGAAAAATTGCTGGGTTGTGTGATAGTTCTATGTTTAATGTTTTAGGAAACTGCCAAACTATTTCGCAGGGTGGCAACATCATTTTATATTTCCACCAGCAGTGTATGAATGATCCAAGTTTCACTAAATCCTCACCAATATTTGGTATTGCTGCCATTTTTATTTTAACTATTCTGATACGTATTTAGCAATATCTCATTGTGGATTGAATTTGCATTTCCCTTATGGCTAACTATAGCAAATATATTTAATGTGCTTATTTTCCCCCTGTATATCTTTTTCAGTGAAATGTCTATTCATGAATTTTGCCCATTTTCTAAGTGGACTATTTGGGGTTTTTTACTGTTGAGTTTTGACAGTTCTTTATGTATTCTAGATACAAGTCCTTTGTCAGTTACGTGTTGTGAGTGTTTTCTTTCAGGCTGGAGCAGTAGTGCTTTGCTGCTTCTCCCACTGCAGTGGGCGTGGCCTTATTACCACAGGCAGTGGTGAAAGTCCTGACTCTCTACCATGAACCCCAACTTCAGCAGGAAGTTGGGAGGTGCCATGTCACTGCACAGTGGGAATGAAAGTCCTGTCTTCCTATTTGACCTTCTCTGACATCACGCTGGCAGGGGCATTAGAATGCTTTAGTACAGCCTGGCAAGAGTGGAAGTCTAGGCTCCCCACTCAGTCTTTGCTGATGTGGATGGGAATGGCTCAGTTGTTTTCGTAGTGTTTGGTTTAATTAAGGTGGTTGTTGTCTAGAATGTTTCCATCTTGCTAGGTTGCCCCTCTCCTGTCACTTTCACTAGAGAGAAGGCTATTGTTAGAGTTCTTTTTTTTCTGTCTGTGCCTATTGGTTTTATAGGTTGTCAGCTTCTTCAGCTCCTAGTCCGGCAAAAATGAGGACAAAAGAAAACCAAGGGGAGTCACCACTGTGTCATTCATTCCTTGGTACTGACGTCTGTAACTTGCTACCTTCTTCTATTATGCTGTTTTATAGAGAAGGTCCAGGGTTTTTAGTTGCACTTAGCAGGAGGAATAGGAAAAACTATGTCTACTTCATATTTTGGGAAGCAGGAGTCTCTCAAACTGTAATTTAAATTAAACAGCATAAATTAATAATAAGAATAAGTTGCACTTTTATCTTATATGTTATATTTCCACATTGCCATTATGCATGGTGACTGTTTCAATCTTAGAAATAAAAGAAAATAATTTTGCTTGGCCTTTGTAAATGTTCTTGTACAAAAATGAGCAGGAATATAGGTAATAATAGAAATGACTTTTAAATTAATTGGAGGAACTTCAATGTTCAGATTGAGTAATTTTTAGCTGGGTATTATATTTGCCCCCACATTATGTTTTAAATGTCTAAAAAGTTACATCACTTTAAAAAGTTTCAAAAATGTGCCAAGTAAAACAAGAAAATTATTCTGGACATGAAAAAATTCAAATATTTTTTCACTGTTAATTACAAAGTTTATCCTTGCCAAAGGTCATTTGAAGAAAAGATAAATATGTGAGTTAGAAAATGAGTTATGAAAGATGATGCTAAGAAGAAATGAGAATAATAGCTATATTTTAAATAATAAAATTTCTTATATCACTAAAACATACAGTTTCTTTAATATAAAATGATACTGAATTTCCTTAATTGTTCAGATATCACAGGAATTTCCAACCCAAATGTCAAAATTATACATTATTGTTTGTGTATTAATTATGCCCAATGAGTTGTATCCAGCTAATAAAGAACATTGATAAAGTGTCCATAGTTGATGAGGGTATAATTTGATTCATTATATTGGGACACAGATCACAGAAAGACAATGGCTATTCAGAATGCTCATGTCCAGAGTAATGTAAAACAAAAACAGTAATCTCTTCTGAGTTTCAAAAAACATTTCTCGCATAAGCAGATACCTTACATTCTACCTCTCTACGAATATATACAGATACCTATATATGTAACCAATGGTGTGCTGGATCTCACTCACACCAGCTCATAAGAACCTATTGTTAAACTTTCAAGAACTTTTCAAGCCAGTTGAGGTCAAGGTGGTAGCTTGAATTTGGCTCTGGTGGGCCTACCCTGCCTTATTTGCATGGGACTGTCTAGTTGAAAAAACAACAAAACAATATTGTGACATTTTCTCCCTCGTCTGTGCCTCATTTACCCCTTTGAGTCATGAAACAAATATTTCTCGAAAATGGCTGGTAATTAAACAAATATTTACAAACATAATTGCTGGAAAACTCCTTAGTCCCTTTGGTGAGCACACTCAAATTCCCACTCCGCAGTAAATTACAAACAAATAATAGTGATATAGGGCACTTTAGGATATATTCTAGGCATGTCTGGACAGTTCTCCCTTTCTCGTAAGTATGTGCTAATGAGCAAGGAACAAGGAATGTCTCCTGTTTGGATGCAGCAGACAGGCAGGTGGCCTGTGTGATTGTGGCTGTGGACATTAGGAGAAGTCATGATAAGGGCTCAGGGATCTTTAAAGAGAGCCTGCCTCCGCTTCCCTGCAGCATCCCAGCTTGGCACACTCCCCAGTATTCCTTTATGGCTTTGCTTTTAAGACGGAAGGAAATCATATTCTTTAACCCCCCTCAGCTTGTTAATTTAGAAGACAGCCCTTCCCCTCACCCCAGACTGCAGTAAATTCATTTTTAAGTTTCTTAATACAGACTTAAACTGCTTACATATGCCTAAAGGAAAAGAGAGGTATATATTAATAAATTAAGTATTGAGTGTTGATTTATTTTGTTCCTCATTTCCTTCACACACTTGTCAGTTAAATATACAATAATAAAATATCTGTACAATAAGAACACATGACTCATGATTAGAATCATTAAGTTTAAAGTGGTAATGATTCTGTTTCAATGTCTTATTGTTGCCTTTTAGAAGCTAAATGATAAATGACTTGAAATTGTTTTGCCTGTTCAGATCATGAAATTTAAGAGTATTATTTGTATAAGCACATAAATAATTGCTGCACAGTCTTCAGAGAGAAAATTGTTATGTACATCTAGACTTACACCTGTCTTAGTCTAAAGTTACATATTACTGCTAGATGTAATCATAATATGAAACAAAATATTCTATTAATAGTGTTTCTTGTACCTACCATTATTTATATGGCTGTGTTCTTAAATTTCTGGCAGTTGTGTTGCATTTCCCTCTGTGTAAGTGTTGTAAAGAGGGAGAAATGAAATATAAAATGAATTGGCTTGATAACTTTGGCAACAAATGCTTTATAAGTGTCATGTAGCGTTGACTAAAATAAACTAGAGAAAGGATGTTGCACTGTGCTTACAAAGGTGCCCATCTAAGAGAGAAAAATGTTCCTTCAAAGTTCTTCTTTGTCTCTGTATGTCCAGGGAGCTTACCCTGGCACAATCTTAAGGAGTCAGCATGATGATGGTAGAGACCTCATCAGGGCTAAGAATATGGGTGTTATAGTTTGAAAATTTGGTACTCTTCATCTTGAAGGGTTAAATTAAGCCCATGTTTAATTCCAAGAGTTTTCTGAACTAGAGCAATTGCACCATTCTATGTCTTGTTGCAGACATTCTTTAATGCACAAGGGGATAAATGCATTGGATTTTTATACCTTCTCCCCAGGATGGCTCAGACCAGTCATGTAATGATAGAAGAAAAGCGTGGGTCACATATTCACCCCACCTCTAAATGGCCTTTCCTTACAAAAATGGCATTAGGTCATATTTAGCTATAAAACAGAGGAGTTTTCAGACCTATAATAAATCATCAAGACATTTCAAAGTAATAGCTAATTAACATTTCTCTAAAACAATGTCTACACATCTATGCACAGAGGTCATTATACAGTTCCCATGTACCAGAGGTCCAGCCTTACGTGGGGAAGTCCCATGGGCATCATGCTTTTCAAATTCTGGATCAGAGTTAATTATACAAAATAGAATGTACTTAATTATGATGTTTCTTTTTGGAACCACATATTTCCTGTGAGATTTAAAAATTTCTGAGATATAATGTTACAGGCTAAAAATTGCAACTCTTAATAACGTTCATGATAAAGAACCATTAAGGACAATTTTGAATGGGCAATATTATGTTGATACTTGAGTACTCTTTTGAGTTTTCCTTAATAATGGTATTCACATAGTAATACTATCTATCAAGAGTTGAACTTTTGCATGAAGGTTTCAAAGATCTTTTATTCACTTGTATTATCTTGTTTGATATATTTTTTCTTTAGCAAAGTTTATTTTCTTGTGTGTCATAGTTACAATGTCCCCATGTCCTCTGACAGCTTGTTCCCTGACCTTCTATATCTTTAAATTCCCACAGCTCACCCTCAGTGATATTCTCTTTCCAAGGCCATGAACTCAGAAATTACTGTTGCCCTCTTAAATATGAGTTCGAAGTAAGGCAAGAGATGGAATGGCTTGCTTAAATATGTCAACCAAAGACATATATTGTAGACTATGTATATCTGATAGGCAAAGTCCTTAAAAATAAAGTGTGATTTACAAAACACACTAACTTTTCTATAATAAATTACAGCATGTTACACACCACCTCCTGTAAATAGGTAAGTAGAAAGATGCCACCTTCCATATATATTCGGTAACTAATAAAAAACAAATTAATGACATGTTTAAATTATCCCTGTTATGGGTAAGCACTATGTCAGTTGTCAAGGGGTAAAGATAGATAGTCAAATAAAGTCTCTGCCTTAAAATTTACTCAGTAATGTACTTTAAACTCTCAGTTACCACCTAGGAACCACAGAGGAATTGGACTGAGGCTGTGGCTAGACTCTCTTTTTTTTTTTTTTTTTTTGAGACAGAGTCTCACTCTGTTGCCTGGGCTAGAGTGCCGTGGCGTCAGCCTAACTCACAGCAACCTCAAACTCCTGGGCTCAAGCAATCCTACTGCCTCAGCCTCCCAAGTAGCTGGGACTACAGGTATGTGCCACCATGCCTGCCTCATTTTTTCTATAGATTTTTAGTTGTTCAGATAATTTCTTTTCTATTTTTTTAGTAGAGAGGGGGGTCTGGCTCTTTCTCAGGCTGATCTTGAACACCTGCGCTCAAACGATCCACCTGCCTCAGCCTCCCAGAATGCCAGGATTACAGGCATGAGCCACCATGCCTGGCCCATAGCTAGACTCCCAATAGAAGGTTTCGCCTTTGTTACCTTTTCTTAAAGACTATTTGACATGAGGACTACTAAATATGAGACTTAGAATAATATGAAATCATTATGTGACTTTTGGTCTTCAAGCACACTGCAGTTTATATCCGTTGATGTATTTCATCGTTAAACTTTATATGCTATTATGTTACAAGTACTCGCAGAGCAAAAGCAAAAGTGCTTAGTGATGCAATTTCTTGGGTTTCTGGGTGGGGGATTAGAATAAGTGACACATACTTCCCTAATCTATAAAATAAATATGATTCTTCACGCCAGGCCAACTCTGGAATGAGGAACATACATATCTGAGTTCAAAGTTCATGACTGTGGTATGAACTTTTCTATAATATCATCACCCTAAGCTTGTTAAAATAGATAATTTGTATTTTTATTGAGCATATGTCATAGTAACCATATTAGAGTCCTTTGGGATTACAGAAAGCAGAAAACACCAACTAAATAGATAGATTTACCCATAGTATTATAGTCAGGACATATGTAGTTGCAAAAGAACCTTATTGTAAAGATGCAATCACAGATAAAAATACAAATACAAGTACAGTTAGACCTCACTGAGAACCTACAGTTTAAAAAGTTGGAAATTAATGAATGGAAGCTATCTATCTATCCATCTCTATCTACCTACCTATCATTCATCTATCATCTCAGTATTTGCTTCATTATCTTCTCTTTCTCTAGTGTTTTTCTTAGCTTACTCATTTCTGTATGGCTTCAAATGGCTCTCTCAGTCATTTAAAACTGCATATTCCTTCAGCACAATTTCTTACCCTAATGACCTAATTCCCAACTTTTGAATGAGTGATCTAATTGTTCAAGTCCACATTTTTCAGCTAGGTTTACAGGTCTTGAGTAAGTAGTGGGCAGAACATAAAGTCATATGATACATGTTGAACGTAGTTTTCCTTAGAAAGGGATATGGGTGGATTAGGCATACGGGTGTTTCAAGGTGCCTCTTGAAACAGACACCTTAATCACAACATGCCTAAAACTAGAATCATCTTTCTCTTCTCTACCCTTCCTCAACCCAAGTCTGCATCATATCTCCACTTCTTTGTATTGACTATATTGGTGAATTACATCATCATTCACCTGGTCATATAATCTAAGAGGGTAGTAGACAGTATTAATGTCTTTTCTCTATCTCCACATCCAATCTATTCCTGAATGCTGATGATTCATTGATTTTATTTTATTTTATTTTATTTTTCTGAGACAGAGTCTCACTTTGTTGCCCTGGCTAGAGTGAGTGCCGTGGCGTCAGCCTAGCTCACAGCAACCTCAAACTCCTGGGCTTAAGCAATCCTACTGCCTCAGCCTCCCGAGTAGCTGGGACTACAGGCATGCGCCACCATGCCCGGCTAATTTTTTCTATATATATTTTTAGTTGTCCAGATAATTTATTTCTATTTTTAGTAAAAACGGGGTCTCGCTCAGGCTGGTCTCGAACTCCTGACCTCGAGCGATCCACCCGCCTCAGCCTCCCAGAGTGCTAGGATTACAGGCGTGAGCCACTGCGCCCAGCCGATTCATTGATTTTATGACTTAAGTGCCATTCACTTGTTGTAATTTTATATACTTTATTTTAATTTCTAAAAAAAGTAAAAATGTAACACAGTATCCATATTTTTTAGACAAAGAAAGAGATGCTTAAAATGGTTAAGTAACTTACTCAAAGTGAACTAGGCAGTGAAAGACAGAACTGGGTTTATAGTCTAGGCACTCTGCCTCTGGCAATCTCACTGCCATAGTCCCCTGCCTAGCCTCGCAGGAACGTCGAGTATTTTAACCACGAGACTCAGGGAAACCTAGACTTGCTGTAATTATTTTATTCCTAATGCTGACTTTTGAATGGGCAAGTTATTGATTAATTTTTACCATAATCAATTTCAAGGGAGACAGCTGGATAATGATAAATGAATGACTACTCAACTCTTAGGTCTATGCTACTTCCTGTCTTCCGTCCTTCTTCCAGCCAGGGGTCCTTACCACCCGCAGTACCCAGAATGCCTGGCTCACTTCGATGCTTGGCCTCTATACTTTAAGGAACGTTGAACAGCAAGTTTAAATACATCTAACTTTTTTAAAAAAACACCTTGAGTACTGCTACCAAGAAATAAAATATAGAGAGAGGAGCACAATTTGTTGATCTTCTCTCTCTCTTTTTTTTTTTTGTGGGGCTTTTCAGATATATATATCTTTTCTTTTGGACTATTATATTTACAGAAAAGTTATAAAGATACATAGAGAATCCCTGAATACCCCTCACCCAGTTCCCCCCAATGTTAATGATATGTTACATGGTACATTTGTCAAAACTAGGAAACCAAAATGGTACATTACTAATAACTAAACTCCAGACGTTATTCAGATTTCACTGGTTTTTCCACTAATGTCCTTTTTCTGTTCTGGGATCCAATCCAGGATCCCACATTGCATTTAGCCTGGGGCTTTTAAGCTGCATGATTAGGAAGCAGTAGGATGGGGGCCCAGAAGGAGGGGGGCAGGACACAATAGCAGTAGAACATGGAGGAACTTTGGTTCTAGCTCTCTTGCCACCACCCAGTGTGACCGGAGGCAGGGGCACCACTCCCTTCTCTGCCGTGATGGGAGGCGGAGCGGCTGGGGCCCCCGCCTTGCAGTTGATGGGAACTGCTTTGCCCACCAGGCTGGAGCTGCTTTTCATGGCCCTTTTCAGGAGCTCAGCTTCTTTTCTGGGAAACCAGCCTGGAGAGACTCAAACCTGGACAAGTTAACTCTGCTTTTTCACTTACAACTCTGTGACTTTAGGCCAATTACATGACCTCTCTGCATCCAATTCCTCATCTATAAAATGGAGATGATAAGTACCCATGTCATGAGGGTGACTGTGGGGAGTAAATGAGTTTAAGATATGGAACATGCTGCCAGGGGGAGCTGGTGTGACAGTAAGCCATACTTTGTTTGTGGTAGTCAGAGCAGGTGGAGGAAAATCTAGTTTTAAATGCTAGGAAATTAAGGACATTTGATCTTCTCATATTTAAAAAAAAAATGTAGGTAGGGGCAGGGCATTGTATCTTTTTTTCTTCTACAATTTTACTTTTATTTTTTCAATTACTTTTTTTCCCTATCCAACTTGGATCCTTTTTAATATTTGATTAATCATTGTAATCTCTTCCTCAATATCTACAACAGAACAGTCTTTAGTCTCTATTTGTTCATGACAGTTGACCGGCCCAAGCATGTTTGTATATAGAGTGTGGGAGGTGGGGAAGAATATAAAAGATACGATAAGAGTAGGGCTCCTGTTAGCTTAACTTGAACAATGAGCATATAATTCTTGCATATTTGTTCTTATGACATTGATGGCCAAAGCTATGATTTATTTGATGTTGATTCTTGGTCAGATTCATATAGAACTCTATTAACTGTTTTATAGTGCCCCACCTTCTGATTTATTTTGTGGCAATGTATTTATAAACACAGATGGAATTGCATATACAAAATGCTTTCCATTCAACATTATAGAACCTTGATTTATGATCTCTGTTACTTATTTTCTAGAGGAAATGTAATTGTCTTATTAGCTACTATTTTATACTATATTCTTAACCTTTCCTCCCTTTAACCAGTTCAAAACTTAGCCTTCTCTTAACATTTTTTTATAACTCTATAAGGCCACATAGCACATTCTGCTCTATGAATATAGTCAGTTTAATATTGTCATTTTAAAGTTCTAGAGCACACAGAGCTCAATAAATGTCACTGTAATTAAGTGGAAATATAATTAAACTGATTGAATCTTATGTTTATTTTTCTATTTCTTATTTTTTTTTTTTTTTTTTTTTTTTTTTTTTTTTTTTTTTTGGAGACAGTGTCTCACTTTTTTGCCCGGGCTAGAGTGAGTGCCATGGCGTCAGCCTAGCTCACAGCAACCTCAAACTCCTGGGCTTAAGCGATCCTACTGCCTCAGCCTCCCGAGTAGCTGGGACTACAGGCATGCGCCACCATGCCCGGCTAATTTTTGCTATATATATTTTAGTTGGCCTCTATTTCTTATTTTAAAAATATTTTTCTTTGTTCTATAAATGTTAGAATTAAATACTTAGATACATTGATTGGAAGTCCCAAGGGGAATATGATACACTTCAGCAAATTTCACTGATTTTGAAGTATTTTATATTTTTGTTTATTCTACAAAAATGGAAACTTTGACTAAACTTTTTATGTTAACTATAACATAACATTCCAAACAACTTTTGTGTTGACTGTCATCTGTACAGTCAAAAAATAATATATTTAAACTCTTTAGTAAATATCTTGTTTAATTCCTTAAATAAAAATAAATTTGGGTCTTTTAATGTTGCTTTGATAGTGGCTAAACATAAGAAATAAGAAGTTAGGTTTAAAAAATAACATTTTTAATTCACTTTCCAAAGCACAGCAATTTATGAGAGAGGCTATTGCAATAAGTCAAAAACTGATGGTAGCTTCTACTAGATTGGTAGTGATAGAGACAATGAGAAATAAATAGATTGGAATAATTTTGAAAGTGGAGCCAACTGAATTTGCTGATCAAATGGATGTGGGATATGAGGGAAGGAGGAATAAAAAATTAACACAAGGTTTTTGGCCTAAGTAACTTGAAGGAAGAATTTCATTTACTGAGATTTGGAAGACTTGAGGAAGATCTAGTTTTTATCATGTTGTATGTGATTGACTATTAGATATGTCAAATTACCAATTGTATATACATTTCTGGGGTCCAGAAGAAATAGGTGGCAGATATAAATCTGGAAGCTACCACAATTTAGATTGTAATTAAAACCATCTTAAAATATCATCTAAAGAGTAATGTAGAAATAGAAGAGATCATTGAACCCTGAAGATGCCAACACTTGGAAGTTGAAGAGTTGAGAAGTAACTAGCAAAGAAGACTGAGAAGGCCAGAAAAGCAGAACTGGTAAGGAAGTGCCATGTTTCAGAAGCAGAGGTTGATCAACTGCTACCATTCCTGCTGATAAAACAAGATAAGGATAACTCAATACAGAGGGAAAGTTTTATAATGCAGTGTTTTGGAGGAATGAGCTTGGTTAGGCAAGAGAGCGTGGGATTGGTTAAGAGTTGTTTCTTACACTAGCACCCATACTTACAAAATTGAAGACAGAGTGTATGCAGATAGATACAGATATAAACATACTGATAGACAAATGGTGGAAAATTTTGAAAAGTTCTATTTTGTTTGTTTCTGCATCGTCAGTGAAATAGATTGTCAGCTGAAAATGAGAAGTATGTGTCAGAGGTTTGAGGAGAAAGAAGGAGGTATGAAACGGAATAGGAAAATGTGGGATTTCTGTGTAGTTTTAAAGATTTACTTGGTGTTAGTTGCCATGAATGTGAAAAGAGGCAGCATAGCTGTTTATTTTTCTCCAGTGTCATTTGGCAGGGAGTAGGGAGAGAGTTGGATTTAAGTACCATTAAGATTATGCCAGGTAAGTGTGGAAGTGAGAATGAGTTCCTGCAAGGGAAAGAACTAAAGTGATAGATCATAAAATCTAAGCTAAGAAAGAAAAGAAAAGAAAATCTTGTAGGATTTCTACTGAGAAGTCTGCTGCCAGACATATTGTAGCTCCTTTATGTTTTTTTTTCTTTCTTTCTTTTTTCTTGCTTCCCTTAGGACCTTTCTTTTATCAGTGACCTTTTGAGACCTTGATTATAAAATGCCTTGAGATAGTCTTGCTTGGGTTAAATTTACTTGGTATTATATGACCTTGCTATACCTGAATATTGATGTCTCTCTCTAGGTTTGGAAACTTATCTGCTATTATTAATATTTCTTTGAATAAACTTTCTACCCCAATCTTTTTCTCTACCTCCTCTTTATGGCCAGTAACTCTTGGATTTGCCCCTTTGTGGTTATTTTATAGATCTTGTAGGCATGATTCATTCTTTTTTTTTTTCCCCTCTCTTTTCTGACTGTATTTTTGAATAGCCTTTATTCAAGCTCACTAATTCTGTCTTCTTCTTGGTCAATTCTGCTGTTGAGGGACTCTGGTGCATTTGTCAGTTTGTCAATTATATTGTTCACTCTAGAATTTCCGTTTGATTTTTTTTATTATTTTGATCTCTGTTAATTTTCTCTCGTGGGCTTGTGAATTCCTTTTCTGTGTTGCCTTGAAGTTCACTGAGCTTCTTCAGAACAGCTATTTTGAATTCTTCGTCTGAAAGTTCACCTCTTTCCTTACTCCAAGATTGGTCATTGGTTCCTTATTTAGTGCATTTGATGAGTTCATGCTTTCCTGGGTGTTCTTGATGCTTGGGGATGTTAATTGATGTCTGGGCACTGAAGAGTTAGGTATTTATTTTAATCTTTGCAGTTTGGGCTTGTTGAACTTGTCTTCCTTTAGGTTTTCCAGATATTCAAAGGGAATTGAGAGTTGTGATCTAAGTCTTTGATCACTGCAGTGGTATCAGCACTGAGGATTCCCCAAGCCCAGTAATGCTGTGATTCTTGCAGACTCCTGGCATTACCACCTTGGAGGACTTGGGTAAGATATGGTAGAATTCCCTGTATTACCAGACAAAGTCTCTCCTTCTCTTCCCACACTCTCTGTGCTGGGCTATTGGAGGTGGGGGAGGAGTGACTTGGGCACTTCCTTATGGCCACCAGCTCACAGGTCACACCTGAAGCCAGCCCAGTCTCACCAAAAGCCCACAGTGACTGTTGCCTGGCTATCTCTGACATTTTTTCAAAGCCCAAGAGTTCTTCAGTTAGCAGGTGGTAAATCCTGCTGGGACTGGGCCCTTTCCTTTAGGGCAGCATATTTCCTTCTGGCCCAGGGTAGGTCCAGATATGCCTTCCAGGGGCTTCAGGATTCTTCTTGGTATTTTATTTTACTGTGGCAAAGCTGGTACACAAATTGCAAAACAAAGTCCTCCGAAATTTTTCTTTTCCTTTCCCCAAGTGGAAGACTACCTGAGCTGCAATGCCTGCAGATGGGCAGGGGTGGGGATGGGGAGGGGTTGGGGGGCCATGAATGACACAGGCACCGGCTTAGCTGAGACTGCTGGTGTCTCAATGGGTCATCACACCCAAGGTTCACTAGCTCCAAGCCAGCACAGCTGCAGGAATTGCCCAAGGACTGGAGCCTTTGTGGCCTGACTGCCTTACAAATTTAGTCCCGGTCCTACGCCACTTTTTGTCAGTTGGTTGTTGGGCTAGCCAGAACTCAGGTTTTGGGGTACCGGATTTCTCTCTGGCTGGGCTGGTCTAAATGTTCCCTCCCTGGGCACCAGCAGAATTCTTTCTTGTGCTGTGTTCCCCTCTGCCAGGGTGTCCCTGGGTTTCAATTCAAAGTCTCACAACCATTTCACTCTTCCTACCCTGGGCACACAGCTTGTCTCTCCACTTGGTGATCTGGTACAGCAATGCCAGGGGATGGAGGAGGGGTGGCATAGACATTGCAAAATTGTCTTTTCTACCCTCTTCAGTGCCTCTTTTCTTTTCTTTTTTTTTCTAAAATATCCCTAGATAAGTTTATTATAGTGTATATAAAAAATTCAAAGTACATGTTAATATTTTTCTTTTTCTTTTTTTTTAATAATTTTTTTATTTCAGCACATTACGGGGGTACAAAAGTTTAGGTTGTGTATATTGCCCATGCCCCCCCCACTGCCCCCTGAGTCAGAGCTTCAAGCGTGTTCATTCCCCAGACAGTGCACATCGCACCCATCATGTAGGTATACACCCATTCCCTCCCCCCCCCACATCTGCCAGACACCCAATTAGTGTTATTCCCAAATGTCAGTGCCTCTTTTCTTGATATAATGCTAAAACCATGTAGTATGATCAGTCACATGATTTGGTTCTTCTGAAGATGTTTCATTGCATGGATAGTTGTTGAATTTGGTATTCATGTGGAGGGACAATCACTGGGGGTTTCTATTTGGCCATCTTGCTCCACCCCCTCTCCTCTTCTGTATTTTACAAATCCCTCTCCCATGTTCTTTCAGTGGCCCCTAATCTTCTCTATTATTTAAATGGATTGAGTATGCTTCTTTTACTTAATACCAAGAGTCTCAACTAAACAGAAAGGACAAAAACTGATTAATAATTATGTACGTGAAGTGCCTGACACATAAGGGCAGATTAAATATTTGCTAAATAAATTATAAAATAGAACATTTGTAATTGATTAAATTTAATGAGGAAATAGTTCACCATTTCAGTCATGCTTTTTAAAACAATAAAAATATGAAGAATGATAAACTTTGATTCAAATCTTCATAATAAATTTGGCTAGATTAAAAAGATAAGCATTTCAGGGCTGGGCATGGTGGCTCACGCCTGTAATCCTAGCACTCTGGGAAGCCAAGGTGGGCGGATCGTTTGAGCTCAAGAGTTTGAGAACAGCCTGAGCAAGAGCGAGAACCTGTCTCTACTAAATATAGGAAGAAATTATATGGACAATTAAAAATATATATAGAAAAAATTATTCGGGCATGGTGGCGCATGCCTGCAGTCCCAGCTTCTTGGGAGGCTGAGGCAGGAGGATTGCTCGAGCCCAGGAGTTTGAGGTTGCTGTTAGCTAGGCTGACGCCACAGCACTCTAGCCTGGACAACAGAATGAGACTCTGTCTCAAAAAAAAAAAAAAAAAAAGTAAGCATTTTAAAAGAATTTATTAATTCTGCGTTTATAAAACAACTCTAAAATTTTTCACCCCTACATATGAATATAAAACTATGACTTTTTCCATCCCTCTTGAAAAAGGGAAGAATACATTTGTATATAGAACACTGTCATCCTTGTAAAAAATTGTACACATTGAATTTTAAAGTATAAAATTTAGGAAGCTCAGGCTTCTGCACAACCAGAGAAACTATCACGAGAGCAAACAGACCAGCTACAGAATGGGAGAAAATTTTAGCACAATACATGTCAGATAAAGGACTGATAACTAGAATCTATATAGAACTCAGGAAAATCAGCAAGAAAAAATCAAACAATGCCATTAAAAAGTGGGCAAAGGACATGAACAGAAACTTTTCAAAAGAAGACAAATGGCCAATAAACATATGAAAAAATGCTCAACATCTCTAATCATCAGGAAAATGCAAATCAAGACCACAATGAGATATCACTTATCTCCAGTGAGAATGGCTTTTATCGAAAAGCCCCAAAACAATAAATGTTGGCATGGATGCGGAAAGATAGGAACACTCATACACTGCTAGTGGGACTGCAAACCAGTACAGCCTCTGTGGAAAGCAACATGGAGATACCTCAGAGCTAAAAATGGAATTACCATTTGATCCAACAGTCCCATTACTGAACATCTACCCAAAGGCAAAAAAGACATTCTTTTATAGGAAAGGACATCTGCACTAGAATGTTTATAGCAGCACAAATTCACAATTGCAAAGATGTGGAAACAACGCAAGTGCCAATCAATCCATGAGTGGATTAATAAAATGTGTTATATGTATATCGTGGAGTTCTACTTAGCACAAAAACAAGGGTGACCTAGCACCTCTTGTATTATCCTGGATAGAGCTGTAGCCCATTCTACTAAGTGAAGTATCACAAGAATGGGAAAACAAGCACCACATGTACTCATCATCAAATTGGTATTAACTTGTCAACACTTATGTGCACATTTAGTAGTAACATTCATCAGGTGTCGTGAAAGTGGGAGGGGGGAGGAGGGGATGGGTATATTCACACCTAATGGGTGCAGTGCGCACCATCTGGGGGATGGGCACGCTTGAAGCTCTGACTTGAGGGGAGCAAAGGCAATATATGTAACCTAAACATTTGTATCCCTGTAATATGCTGAAATAAAATAAAATAAAATTAGAAACATATGGATGACTAAAAAAATAATAATAACTATCTCCCAAGGTGAATTTAATTTGCAAAGAGAATCATTTACAAGTCACTCTATTTCCCCCAACCATTCATCCTCCCTAGCAAACATTTATTGCCCCTAAACAGAATTATCTATATTCCTTATCTCTCCCTCCCCTCTAAAAAGTGCTTATAATAATGTCTGGATCCCATTGGGGTATTAGGTGATCACTCTATGATTCTCCCCATGTGCACAGTAAATAAACATCTTCCTCTTATCAATCTGCTTTAATTGTGAGTTGATCTTTCAGCAAACTTTTGGGGGGAAAGTGGAAGTTTCCCCTCAACCCCACAAAGTTAATTTTAAGATATCATATTTTCACACTCATTTTCATGAGAGCTTCAATATATTGTTACGCAAGAAACAAAAGTCTTTACAAAAGTCAACATATTATTTGTAAATATTTTAATACTGTTTTGTTTGAATATAATCATTTGCTATCTATTTATTCATAAACTGAGCCAGCAATTATTTACAAAACGCTGTGACAAGTACCATGAGGGAATACAGAAATGAAAAATAAATGAGCTACTACTAACTTCAAAAGAGAACAAAATTAAGTGTTACTTCAATTAAATACAGTTCTTATTTAAAATATAAGGGAAGAGATGTTTTAGGGTTCAGCCTTGGAGAATGAAAAGGATTATATTCCTCCAAGTGGTACTAGTTGACCAAAGTCCTGATACAGTTTGGGCATAATTAATTTTGTCAAGTTTTATCATTTGTTTTTGGAAATGGAATTATGAGTTGATAAGTGGCAGACTTTGGAGGTAAACAAAAGTAGATCTTAAATGCTCAATCATTGATAAAACTGCAGAGAAAACAAGCAAACAAAATAGATAAAACTGACTTTAATTGAGTATTACACCTAAGTAAAATTGGAAATGAGAGCAAATTTCAAACTTTACATTTTTGCCAATCTTATTATTTTCTTTATACCCCTATGTTGCTCTTACTCTAATATAATAGCTAGGGTACATTTAAGAGCCAATTAACCTTGGAGGAAACATGGCAGGAGATTAGTATATCGGGAAAAGGGAGTAATACCCACAGAGGCAGAAAAGAGTCTATGCAGGATGAAACCTATCGTGCCTGTGTGGTAAGTCCTGAGCAGACTTCACTCCAACCTTGGGGAGGCCTGCTAGACCATGCTGGGTCATCTAGAGCCTTGATATAAAATTTATATTTTTCTGTAAAAAGCGCCCAGATAGTTAAGGGTCTGAAATATTATCAGTCCTGGACATATTATTATTACCAAGCACTCATCCTTCATTTCTCCGTCACAATTACCTTTCAACCCCTGTGGAATACATCAAGAAGAAAGTCTTATTTTAATCATTCCAAGTTTTGAATATTCTCAAACACTTGCTATTACTCTTTTTAAAAAGAAGGTATGAGGCCTCAGGCTCAGAACTTTGATAGGCAAGTGTATTCAAATAGTATTTATGAGTGCAATGTTTTCATTATTTTCATGATAGGTGATTTCAGTTTTCTATTTATGCCAAAACACAAGTGTGAATTGCTAAGAACAAATGTATTAAATTTAATAGTAGTTAATTAATAGAAAAACATTAAGAAAATCAATAGTATAGGTGGCACATAGATATGGCAAGATCACAAGACTGTTACACCAGTTAGCAAAGTGTTGAGACATTGCTCTAAACTGAGGGAGAATATCGGAGGAGTGCTATAGATTTAGCAGGATTCAGTCAACCAGAAGTCCCAACAGGATCTGAAAGGCCCTTTCTCTCCATATACCTTCAACTCAGTTTACAAAATAGTGTTCTGTCTCAGTTGATGTTAGGCAATCACATAAGTGATAGATAGCTTTAGGAAGGCAAAGCCAGCTGTTGCTTTTAATCCTGTGTACTATGAAAGCAGAAGGAGAGATGTTTGCTTTCTCTTTTGTTTGTGTTAGTGTCATAATGAAACATGGAGCCTGTTCTTCTGTTTGTTTTTGACCTCTAGGTCAGTTGCATCTTTTCTGCAAAGTTGTTCAAGCTGGTTATTTTTCCATTATTGGTAAGAAAGGAAGGGGCAAATCTAACTTACGTGTGCAGTTTTTGTTCTAATCAGGGTCTCTGGGTTTGTTTGGCTGTGTTTGATCAGGAACGAATATATGGGGGTCATAAAGAGTCTTTAAAATTTTAAAATAATCTATTTATAAAGAAATATATAAATTTTAAAAATTAAACTCATAATTTCAGTATTAATTAAAAGTATATCCCCTCTATTATATGTCTAGAAATAAAACATATATTCTAATGTTAAAGAAATTAATTGTAGGATACTGATATATTTTATAACAAATGATTATTCAGTTACAAATTTTTAATTAGTTACAATTGTTTAATGAAAAAGTGTAGCCATGAAAGATTTTGGTAACAAATTCATGATCATGTGTGATATACTCAAATTATCAGGTCAAATTAAAATAAAACTCAAATAATCAGATTAGCATCAATATAGTAATTACATAGTTTGGTAACTAATTATATTGGCTCCTAAAAATAAGACATTCTGCATTTGACAATTTTTGAGTTCTGCTTTTTTAAATGATCTTAACAAACTTGTGGCTATTTTGGACTATTTGTTAATGAGGGCAGAGTTTGAACTCATTATTTTTATTGGTATATGATCTTAGTAATAATTTGATTAAAGTAGACACATTAGAAGGCCAGTAGATATTAGTCTTTCCTTTTACTATTTTTTCTGTTCTGAGATATTACAATTTATTAAATACTCTGAACCATCTTTTCCTTTGGTGTATGTTCATTCTGAACTTGATCAGCAATGAATCTGTCTTTTCATAATTTGTTCAGTCCATTTGTTCATGACTTCGTTTTTGCATAAACTCAATTATTTTGAAGCCATACTGAAGAGATTTTCGTGTGTATTTCCTTGCAATGCTCAACATTCTTTCCTTCAGTATTGTTAATGTCACAAATACTTTTCATTTTTTGGCTATTCTTTTCCCTCTGAGTTCATGACCTCTCTTCTTCATATTCTGAAAAAGAGAACTACAGATTACCGTCATTGTGTTAGAAATTTTATAAAGCATTTTCTGGAGGTAGTCAGCTTTCTTTCACAAACATTGTGGTTTGTTTTTAGACATCCTATGTCTTACAGTCTTCTAAATTGGTCTGCTTCTTTTGAAATGCCTGCAGGAGTTGAGCATCCAAAAATAATAGAGAAAAATCAATTTTGTCTTTCTTTTGCAGTGTGCTGCCTTCTGCTGGTAACTACACTTAAAAGCAAGTGAATACCATATTTTAAAATAAATATTAAGTGCTGAAAGAAATTTGAGAAATGTTGTGCTCTTGTGGATTATTAAAAATACCTTTGAGGCCTACAAAGATTCTTTGACTATTCTTTGAGAAATTTTTTCTTAGAAATTCAAAGCTTCTGTTTTAGGTTTTGACTTCACTGCTGTGCCTAGTTATAAGACAGTCATCCAAATTATCCCCAATTTGCATATATGTTTAAATTTTCATAATTTTGTAAACAAAATGCAGTCAACTCTCCATATCCATGTGTTCTGCATCTGTGGAATCAACCAATTGCAGATTGAAAATATTTGAAAAGCATTTACATCTGTACTGAACATGTACAGACTGGTTTTGTCATTATTTCCTAAACAATACGATATAACAACTATTTACATAGACTTTACATTGTGTTAAATATTATTAATATAAGTAATCTAGAAATGATTTAAAGTATGGTCATGTGCTGCATAATTATGTTTCAGTCAACAATGGAACACATATAAAATGGACCCATAAGATTATGATGGAGCTAATTTTTTCTATCACTTGGTGATGCATAGCCTTTGGAACATCGTAGTGGAAGACATTACCTTTCTATGTTTAAATATGTTTAGATACACAAGTAATTACCATTTTGTTACAGTTACCTACAGCATTCAATACAGTAATATGCTGTACAAGTTTGTGGCCAAGGAGCAATAGGCTATACCATAGAGCCTAGGTGTGTAGTAGGCTATATCATCTGGGTTTGTGGAAGTACACTTAATAATGTTTGCGCAATAGCGAAATCACCTAACAATGCATTTATCCAAATGTATCCCTACGGTTAAGTGATACATAACTGTATAGGAGAGAAATGTGTAAAGTTATATGCAAATACTATGCCATTTTATAAAAAGAACATGAGCATCTGTGGATTTTGGTATCTGAAGGAGGACTTGGAATCAATACCCCACAGATACCAATGGACAACTGTACTTAAAAATTCTCCTAGAGGACTTGAAGACAGAGAAATAGATATATAGATCTCAGTTCAAAAAGTACTGTCCAGCTCCTATATCACCATTTCATAAGTGAGAAAACTGAGTCCAAAGAGGTGAGAGTGGCCTTGCCCAGGAACACTAGAGCTACATAGGCAGAAGTCTCAGTAAGAAAATAGCGTGTGTGTCTGGGCGTCTGTGTGTGTTACATATGTATGCCTGCGTGTGCATAGCATAATTTATACCACCTGATTTTCTTTTGCTGAACTTTATTTAAAAAGTTGTGGTCATACTGAATCTTGGAACATTACCTGGGAAAATGGCATTGGAATTAATCATAATGTTTGTGTTTATTCTTCCTCTTATTTATTCATTTAAGAATCCACTCACCTATTCAAACATGGAAAGCTAAAAACCTATTGCACTGCCAAAAATGAAAAAACAACATATCCCCTAATTCATGGGAGAATTGTGTGTAATGTAGAAGACAAAATGAAACATGTGGAATAGGTAATAACAAACAAAATCAAGCATAGTATTGATTAATAACATAATTTAGAAATTACCTGTTTAAATACTAAAAAATTAAGAACTTAAAATATATTGACAATATTTACCTATTCATCATCAAAATATGTCAATGAATAGTTATCAATAGACACCCTTTATAAACTACAAATATTGGCATTTAAATTTTAGGAAAGTCAAGGAATGACAATACCAGCAATAGAGTCCATATTTGGCTTGCAGTATCCCCATCAGAGCAATTTCCAATTACAAGTTACCATAGCTATTTAATGTGCCTCCTCTTCTCTCAGTTTATAATCATGCAGTTTATTTTTTGTAAACAAGTGGTAAATGCTTCCAAAATCTGTTCATGAGACATTGAATGAATACAAAAAAAAAAAAAAAATCCCTCAGCAAGATTGTTTCAGACAGCATTTTTTGACAATTGCTTCAGAGTTTTTATTTCTATGAGGTTCATAAAAATAAAAAAATCTTGACATTCTTGAAAGATATATAGTTCATATAGTAATTTCATTCTTAAAAAGAATTTTAGGAATTAAAGGAAATATTTTCCATCGATTTATTTAAAGATATTGCTTTTGAGGTATTTATTTCTAATTTTAAATATTTTTGTTCTCAAATAAAGCAAGCTTAGACATTTTTCTAAATGACATTAACAGAAATATTAAAATATCATCTTATTGGATATCATATAACTTTATCACCTTAGTTTAGGCTGGGTAATAGTTTTCCGGAAACCACAAGGGGGCAGACTAAGAACAAATGAAAGAAAATATTTTCAATCTGTAGACACTTTTAACTGGTAAAAAGTTACATTCAAACTGAATGGAATTGGTTTTATTTGTTTTCTTTTTAGTGAATTTCATCTTGTTTACTTCTGACTGTAAAAACAATTTCTCTGTTACTTTACACAGTATTGAAAAACTGAGGACTAAAAGTCTAAAGTCATTTAACTGCACCCATCTTCTCTGTTATTTTCTTTTAAGTGATAGGTATTAATAGAATAACTGTGTTGAAGTCATACATTGTGCTGAAGGAGTATACTGTCATCATTTTCAATCCATTACTTTCCATTAATTAATTTTCTTGATAATATTTTGTTTATTTTGAAAAGAAAATGATATTAATAGCCCATCTGTGTTTATACCTATTATATGGTTCAGTATTTTATCAGTAAATGGTTTGAGTGTTCTTGCATTACTTTTAGGTTTATTGTGCCCTCATAGTTTGATTGAAACTTTTAAACATCTCTCTATATTTACTTGAAGATCATTTGATTGGCTGAGAAAATATTTTCTAATAAGAGCTACTTTTGTCAGGGAAGCATTATATTTGTGTAGGCACATATATTTAGAAATGGTAATCATTGTGTAACAGTTATGAAACTGAACTTAAAAGCCATTCATTACTCATGAAAGTAAAATTCACTTTTGCATTAGTTGTGAATAATTAATAATTAGATGTCAAAATATCTTTACTGAAGATAAGTCAACTTTGATGTACCATAAATAAATGCAAGTATGACGTTTCTTATTCCCTTAGCCCATTTCTGATTCCAAATTACTGGTCAAGTTCTAGCTCACATGTAATTTCTCTTACACTCCAAGGGAGTCACAATTTAATCTTATGGCCAATGATTTTATTGGGGATTTAAATATATATATACACACATATATATGTTTATGTTTGATATTTAATTCATAAAGTAATGATTTGAAAAGTTATAAAATTGTGATTAGATCTCCAAATAGGTACCACGCATCTTATTAGGAATATAGGGCATGTAGGAGAAAATAGTTACTGAAATTTGAAATGTTCATACCTGAAAGGTCAACCTACGCATAATCCTGCTGAGCTGATCCTCACTTCTGGCAAGTGAGAGAGAAGTGTTTGAAAAAAATGCATTCTCTAAACTTCAGGTCTTTTATAGGCATAGAATTTTAAACATGACAAAGAGTTATCATTGCATGGGATCAGCCACTTTTTAGGGAAGGGAATTTAATTACCAGGGAGCATAATTCTAAGAATGTAACTTTTAGCTTTAATAGTTTGGGGCTAAAAGGAACACCGTTTCTTTTTGGATGGCATGAACTAATAACTGGCATGCCTGACTCATCCAGAAGCAGTTAGAACTTCTCTCTAGGTCTCAGAAGCAGACGGGACTGAAGGCTTGCTGGGTCGTAACACAAACGGTATTGGGGCTCACCAAGAGTGACTCATCTCATTAGCACTTTATGGGAAGTCCAAGCTCTGGAGAATCTGAGGCCTCCGTTTGGAAGAGAAGAGTGACAGTGTGTCATCAAGAGACAAATGAAGTGAGTGTTTGTCTGATAAAGAGTCAGCTGATTAGGGTTGTACTTGGGAGAAGGAGCTCTCACTCAGATATACCCTCCAAATGGAAGTCAATGAATTTTCAATGAAAAAAAACACTCTAGAATGAAAACATCAGTCTTTTTATAAAGGCATGTAGTCATCTTCAGCACCTTAAAGGCACTAAAAATAACATATCTTGTTTAAGACAATGAGTGAGAAGCCTCCTCTCAGCCTCCTCTCAATCTTCTATAAGAGAATTGAGTTTTAAAGAATCTTGGGCTTTCCCAAAAGAGTTGTTTTTTAATTTTTTTTAAATTTTATAATAATGCCCACACCTAGGGCCTAGGGGAAAGGAGGAGTGGAGAATTTTTGAAATGTCATTGGAAATGATTGCAACCCTAATCAGTCTCTTTTGGCATCAAGAGAAAGAAGTTGTAAATACTCATCCTGAGAGGACAGTCCTATCAATCCAAAGATTAAACTCCATTTAAAACAATAATATAAAATAAACTTGAAAAAAACATGTTAAAACATAAAAAGTTTTAAAAAGTAGAAGACTAGAGTAAGTTATGAAACACAACAAGTTTTGGGGATTTTTTTGGTATTTGGTAAAAACTGTTGCTGTGGTTTTTGAGAAAAATATTCTGAGTCCACGAGCTACTGCTGTGCAGCTTTTTTCCCACTGCTTCCTTTTGATAGGTTGCTGGGCAGACAGTGCTCAGAACCAGTTTAAAGAGCTCAGTGGGCCAAGGAAATCCAAATCCTTTCTTCTGACTCCTGGTTCCTGTGCTTTATGTCCCCTCTGGCATTTGATGAGTTTCTAAATGCCTAAAAGTCTTCTTGGTTCACTGGGTATTTGTGCTGCTCAAACCCCCTCCTGCTTTTCCCCAACACATGCACTTAGGGCAAAAACTAGCATACTATTAGGTTAATAAGTATGAAATGACCCATTTCCTTAAGTACTAAGTTTGACAGTTGATATCTCTGACATTTCACTTTGACACTTCTTGTTTTATTTTTATTGTGAAGGTACATCTTCATGCTTTCAAACACATGGTTTGGTTTGTGATTATCTTTCAAATTTTTTTAGAGCAATTTTTATGAAACCATGGATAAATAAAAAATTCAAGTTATTTTCAAATACGAGTTCCGTCATAGAACCAATGCAGTGCAGACAGCTCTAAATATCAATGAAATGTCTGGGAAGGATGTGGCTAATGAACGCACAGTACGTCAATGGTTTGAGAAGTTCCATTCTGGTGATTTTAATCTTGAAAATAAGCCACGTGGGTGACCTGAGACCAACGTGGATAATGATGAGCTGAAATCTGCAGTGGAAGCAAATGAGCATCAGAAGAGAAATAGTCTGGAAGCTTGCCTTTCTTTGCCGTCACAACATAAAGGCAAACCATTTCTATACCATACATGTGCTGAAAAATGAATTCTTTTTGACAATTGCAAGCGTTCAGCACAATGACTGGAAAAGATGAAGTGCTGAAACACAGTCCAAAACCAAATATTCATCAAAAATAAAGCTAACTGGTCGTCCAGCCTGGTATTATCCACTACCAGTCTTCATGAAACCTGGTCACTCAATTACAGCAGATGTCTACTGCAACCAACTGGATGAGGATGCTCACAATTAAGAAGCTGAGATTGGTAGATAGAGACAAAGCAACCCTCTTAAAAGATAGTGTTCATCCACATGTTGCACAAATGATGCTGCTCAAACTACAGAGGCTGAACTTGAAAACTGTTAACCATTGTATTCACCAGACCTTGTACCAACCGACTACCACTTCTACCAGGCTTTGGACCACTTCTTTCAAGGAGAAATACTCAATTCTCAACAAGCTGTGGAAAACACCCTTTGCAATTTCATCGTCACTCGCTCTCCAGCCTTCTTTGTTGCTAGCATAAAGAAGCTACCATCAAGGTGACAAAACAGTGTCGATAGTTTAGGCGCACACTTTTGATTAATTGTACTGCTTGCTTCTTTGCAATATAATAAACTACACTTTTGATTCAAAATCAGACATTTCATATTTAATGACCTAATACAAATTGCAGTGATTCATTTGCAAAGTGTTAAATGCTCTGTACATCATTGAGGTACATCAATGAATGAAGGTGTGATTGGTTTATATGGTAAACAACTGAGCATAATTAACTCTTGATTATCCACATTGCACACTATCAACAATAGAGCTGCAAATCATTGGGACAATCTCAGGAACCTTGAGATTTCCTGGGGTTACCTAGGTAATTAGCTGTTTTATACTTAATCTGGTATTTCTGTGACTCAGATTTTCTCACCTCTTATCTACCCTCCCTAAGAAAGTTAACAGTAGTCTCCTATATCATTAAGCAGTTGATAGCACACCCTTTGAAAACGTCCTGTCTGGGGTTGGTTTCCACCTCTGCCACTTATTAGCCATAGGACCTTGGAAAACCCCACATGATTTCCATTTCCTCCTTTTGCTTCTCTGAAAAATATTGATTAATATTGTTATTTACCTCATGAAGCTGTGATAACTAAATGAATGTATATACACACATATTTATATACTCATTTAGTTCTATGATATATATCTAGAATATTCTAGGGTATATATCTCCTAAAGTAGGCCCAACACATATTAAGTGATCTGCAAGTGATAAATATTACTACTGGGAAATTAAATCATTTAGTGTTGAAACTCTGTATGTGAACAGGAGTATTCCTTACTCTCTCAGTTAATGTTTCTTAACTCTCCTGCACATTGAAATCTAATGAAGAGCTTTAAAAAATACTGATACTTATGCCTTACCCGCAGAGATCAGACATAATAGCTTGGGGTGTGTCTTCAGCATGTGGTTTTTTAACGACCCCTAGGTGATGGTAATATGAGACCACTGCCTATGTCAGAAAGAAATGGTTTGACTTCATCATTATACTTCAAGGTTCAGGGAAGGGAAGAGGAAGACATGGAAAGCAACTGGCATGAGACACGGGTTTTTGTAGCCTATTTGACACTTTTGTATCTTATTGTTGGCATTGAAAGAACTGATTACTTTCTCCCTCTCTTGAAAGTCCTATGTCCCTACACCTTCCTCAGAGTCACTCTCCCAGTTTTCTTGCAGCTTCTCAGGCTGCATGATCACTGCAGGAATAACTAACACCTCATTCTGTTTCCATCTAGTATCCCTGTAGTCCACACACCACTCTGTGATCCTAAAAATCCTATCATGCACTGCACTGACTGAACTCTTACCTGGCTTCCTGAGCCTTTCAGGGCAACACACAAAGTGTTTGGCTCAACAGCCCAGGATTCTCATGACTTCACTTCACCACCAGCTCAGCTTCCCTACCATTCCGCTCTTCAGGGCAGATGTCAAATGAAGAAAGGAATTATGGGGTTTATTGCCTCCAGGCTCTGAAGCATTGCTTCTCCTGTTTAGAATGTTTTCCCACAAGTGTCCTTGTCACTGGGGACTCCTGTCTGTTATTCAAAATTCAGGGCAGGTGTCAAGCCTCCTGTGAAGGTTTTTCCTGGCAATATGCGTCCTTCCTTCTCTCCATTCTGAATAAGAAAATTCTTATCTGTAACGATCAATCACAATGGTTAATATATTCATCTTTTTCTGTCACTGAACTGGTTTTATTTCAAAATGTTCTTTGTTTGGAATCACCTGAGGACCTCCTAAAGTAAGGAAAATTCTGGATGGTGGTATGCTGGAATTTGTTCTTTAAAAGAACCCTTTCAGACAATTCTTGATCCACACTAAATTTGCAGAAACTTCAAAATCAATAGTCATTGATGTGTGATCTTTGGACCAGGAGTATCAATCACTCAGGAACTTGTGGAAAATGCTAACTCTTGGGTCCCAAACCAGATCTACAGAATCAGAAACTCTGGGTTGAAGCCCAGGCATATGTGTGAAATAAGCTCTCTGGGTGATTCTGATACTCAAGAATTCTATCTTATATGCTTCTTCAACACAAAGTTTCTTGCTCTACAGAAGTTTTGTTTTTTTTGTTTTTTGTTTTTTTTTAAGAATACTAGAACTGGGCTTAGGTATAATATGTGGGTAGATAGAAATATCAAGAAATTTCCAAAGAAATCATAAAAGCTGGCAAAGTAAGACTGGTAAAATCTTATAATGTCCAAAAAACATTTGTTTAATTGCCTGTTATAGAAGACTATTGAGAAAATTATCTGAATATCACCAGAAAACATTTTCTTTTTGTAAGAGATAGGGAGCATTATCAGGCTAATTCCATTTTATTCTTCATAAATATAGACTAAATTCTTTCTGCCTTTTCTAAAATGTTAGGATGTCTAAGTACACTAGGGAATAGAATATAGAACACCTAGAAACCTCTGCATAAAGCTTCATGGTTTAGAAACCTTGCTTGCCTGCTCTTTTGAAACAGACAAGAAAACTAATGGGCACTGTTTCCTATGAATGGAGAGCATATTACCAGAGCAGTCTGTGGCTGACAACCAGGATTGCATTTCCACCAATTACCCCAATTTTAACACAATTATATTAACAATTCCGTCAATATTTCAGAGTTTGCTCTTTAATTGTGGCCAATTTGTAAAAGAAACATTAGGAGAATTTCTACCTTATTGATATTTTTGTTATTAATTTTTTCATTAGTTAAATTACTGGTTTGGTTTTCTCATTTGCAAAATGGGAATATTGACGAGAAAAAGTAGATTAACTAACATTTCTGACATTCTTTGCTTCTAGTTACAGGCTAATCTAAAGAAGAATAGATATAACCATGTGTGAATTATCTTTTTGTAAAGATAGCAAGGGTGTGAAAATGATAAATACCAATGACACCAATCTGAATAAAAGATCAATATCATCTCAGAGAATGATAAACCCTATGAAGCAGCCAAATGGTTGGGATCAAGCTTGACCTGTTTGAAAAAAAGAAAGCAGGTCAGGTACTGTGGTAAATGGCAGGTAGATGAGATACGCTTTTAAACAGTGTGATGAGGAAGGCCTCCATCAGAAGGTAATGTTTGAGGAGGTCAATACCTGGAGGAGGGCTCCTGAGAGCAAATGAATAGTAGATGCAAAGTCACGAAAGCTGGAGTTTGAGGAACATCAAAAAGCTCAGAGTGGTTGCAGTATAGAAGGCAAGCATAACATAAAATGAAATTAGAGATAAGTAGTAGCCCAGGTTGTGTATAAAACATAGAAGGGCATTGTGAATATTTTAGCTTACAATCTGACTAAGGTGAGAAGACTCTTGGGGATTTTGAGCAGAGGAATGATATGTGCTGATTTCCATTTTAAAAAGAACATTCTTCTGGGATGTTAAGTAGTCTCTATAATGACAGGGTAAAGGCAGAAGGACCAATTAGGATGCTATAGGAATTTTTAAAAAGTGAAAAATGATGACGTATGGTACCAGGGTATTAGCAGTGGAGATGTTAAGAAAAGGTTGAATTCTCCAGATATTTTTAAGACAGAATCAAAAGAATCTGCTAATGCATTGGTGTATGACAGAAGAGAAAGAACCAAGTTTTGTCTTTAAATTTCTTCTGGTCTGAGCAAAAGGAGGAGTTTTGGAGTTTCCATTTACTGAAATGAGAAAGTCTTATACATGGTGATTATTCCATGAAAATGATCAGAAATTTAAATTTGAGAGATCTGTATACATCTAAATATTGTCAGTTAAGCTGTAGAATATATATTGATCTAGAATTGAGGAGGTCCAGCCTGGACATGTGAATTGGGGGTTTCAGCATCCAGGCCATGGAAAGCCATGAGACTAGGGGACATCACCAGAGAATTGAGTGCAGAGAAGAGGTCTGAGCCCTGAGACCAGAAGCATTTCACTGAGAAGAGATCAGGAAACAAAATATCAGCAGATGTGACTGAGAATGTGAGTTCAAGAGGTAGGAGAAAATCCAGGAAGAAGAGCCAAGTGAATAAAGCATTTCAAGGAAGAGGGAGTGACTGGCTGGGTCAAATGTTGTTTCTAGGCCAAGGAAGATGAAGACAGAAAACTGACTCTTGAATTTAGCAATGTAAAGGTCATAACTAACATTGACAATAGTGATTTTGGTGGCTCATGAAGAAAGAAAGATTGATTGGAGTGGATATATGAGAGAATAGAGTAAAAGAAAGTAGAAATGGCAAATATGGAAAATCTTTCCCAAGAGTATTTCTATAAAAGAAAATAGAGAAATAGGGAAGAATCTGGAAAGTGATGCTATCAAAAATTTTTTTTTTCTTAAAAGATATATGAAAAAGAAATATATTTGTATGGTAATGGGAATGATCCAGTGGATAGGATAGGCAGAAATTGATGATACAGGATTAAAGGGAAAGACCTCCTGGAATAATGCCCTTGAGAATTTAAAAGAGATGGGATGAGGGGGGCCAAGATAGTGGACTAGAAGTAGCGGCACAAGCTGCTCTCACAGAGAGGATTGAAAGTGGTGAATGGATATTCACCTTTGGATTGATCATCTAAGAGAAACCAACAGAAAGGCAACAGGAGGCTCCCAAAGCAAAGGGGAAGGAAGTAGGAAGACCCGCTCTGTAGGATCAGAGGTACATAGGAAAGTTGTCCACGCGTGGAAGGGACAAAGGAGAGAATCCCAGGGCTCCACACTTCCCCAGTGGACATTGAAATTTGAGTGGCAGGAGGGCCCCTCCACTGCAGCAGGCTCCAATACTGACACAGGGAGCTGACTGGAGACCATGAAGTGGCATTTCTCCAGAAAGAAGGCACAGCAGTGTTCCCTGGGCTTACAAACTCTCAGCACTTAATAAGCATGTATTGAGCGAAAACATGGGAAAAAATTCTTTAATTTTAACAAAATTATCCATAGAAAATATAAAGAATGCAGAATCTTTGTTTTAAATAGCTCATCATGGAGTAGTGGAAAACAAATGAACATCTTTTTAAAATGTTGAGAATCTGGAAAACAAAATAGCCAATATCTCTGCCCCTATAGAATTTACATTATCTTGCAGGAAACAGAAATGTTAGCAATTATTTCAGATAATTTTTTGAGAGAGGACTTATAAAAATAATACTGATAGTAATGACAACAGCAATAGTGAACATGTATTAATTATTTACTCTGTGATCCAGGCCCTATGCTAAGCAACTTACATATATAATCTGAGTCCAAACAATAAATCCATAAGGCCAATATTATTGTTTTCTCATAAATAAGTAAAATTTGTTTTTAAACGTTTAAATAACTTGGTCAAAGTTGCATAACTTTAAGTATTGGAGCCAGAAAAATCAAAGTAGCTAAAAGCGTACATAGAAAAAAATTTGAAACAACTTTTAATTTTTTTCCAAGACCTAGTGTATATATACATTATAGGATGGAAGTCCAAAAAAAATAATAATAAATCACATTCCTTCAATGATGAGATCACTGCTGTTGACATCTTAGTGTATTTCCTGCCATATCTTTTTTCTATACACATACATCTTTTCTGCCAGAGACCTGGAATTAACCATTTCTTCAAGTAGTCCTGGTTTCCTTTAGAGGAAAAAAAACCTTGGCACCATGGACTCTTTGATGTGAAGCCATTTTAGTGTGCAGAGCTACAAAATATAGATTTAAAAAAGATGAGTTTATAATAATTTTTAAATCTAATTTAACACAACAAAATTATCCTTTGACTTCTTTATTAATATTTATATAATTGTACATAGTTTTTAAAGTTAACATTTTATTTTCATTTTATATTAATGAAATCCTATGTGCTGCTGTTGTAAAGTTAGAAAACGTTTACATACAAAAAGGAAAATAAAATACTTTAGAACACTCAATGGACTATATCGCTTTAAAGTAGCATTCTGAAAAAAATGGATGAAATTTGATGGTTGCTTTTGATTCTTTCTATGTATTCATTTTGGGTATAGAAGCAATATAATAAAAATATTAAAAATGATTTAAAAATTAATGTAACAAATAGGATTATATTAGTTTTTCTTTGAATGTTTGATAGAATTCAACAACGAAGTCATCAGGTCTTGGATTTTTCTTTGATGGGAGATTTTTTTATTACTATTTCTATGTTGTTACTTGTTATTAGTTTCTTCAGGTTTTGTATTTCTTACTGGTTCAATCTTGGTAAGTTGCATGCGTCTAGGAATTTATCCATTTCTTCTAGGTTTCCCCATTTGTTGCCATATAGATGGTCATAGTGGTCTCTAATGATCCTTTGGATTTTTCATGTAATACCTATTAAAAACATCTCACAGAACTGTGTTCTTTGAAACACTAATACCAATCCTACTTAAATTATTCCAAAAAATTGAAGAGGGGTGAATACTCCCAAATTCATTCTAGATGGCCTATATCACCCTCGTACCATATGTAACTAAACAAAGACACAACAAAAAAAGAAAACTATAGCCAAATATCTCTGATGAACACAGATGCAAAAATCCTCAACAAAATATAGCAAACTGAATTCAACAACACATTAAAAAGATTATTCATTATGATCAAGTGAGAGTCATCCCAGGGATGCAAGGATGGTTCAACATACACAAATCAATCAACGTGATACATCATATCAATAGAACGAAAGACAAACACCATATGATCATTTCAATTGATGCTGAAAAAGCATTTGATGAAGTTCAACATCTCTTCATGATAAAAACTCTCAAAACACTGGGTATGGAAGGAACTTACTTCAACATCCTTAGAGCCATATATGACTGACCCCCAGCTAGTATCATACTGAATGGGGAGAAAATGAAAGCCTTTCCTCTAGGATCTGAAACAAGACAAGAGTGTCCACATGCCCTACTGTTATTCGACATAGTGATGGAAGTTCTAACTACAGTAATCAGACAAAAAGTTTGTCTAAATTGCAAAGAAAGAAGTCAAAGTATTCTTGTTTGCAGATGATATGATCTTAGATCTACAGAAACCTAAAGACTTGACAGAAAAAAAAAAGAATTTAAATTATATGTTCATGAAAAACAATGAATGAGCCTTGGAGTCTTAGTACAGATGCTGGGAGACATCCACGGCCAGTGGCATACTTGTCTAAGCAAGTATGGACAATACTGTCAGAGGATGGCCTGCTTGCCTCTGGGCAGTAGCAGTTACTTATGAGTTGTTATTAAAGACTGTCTACTCTCAGTCCTGCCACCCTATTACCAGCTGCAGAAAATGAGCCTTTGCAGCATGACTGTTTAGAGGTTCTGGAGGCTGTCTATTCTAGCAGGATGGATCTGTCAGATCAGCTGGTGTTGGTGCCAGTTTGGGCTGTTTTCACTGATGGGAGCAGCTTTATGGACAACAAAGTGCCACATATGCGGTGATCACAGCAGTGGCATTGCTGCCTGGGACTTTAGCCCAGAAAGCTGAGCTGATTGCTTTAACCAGAGTTCTTCAGTTATCCAGAGGAAACAAAGGTAAACATTTATACAGACTCTAAATATGCTTTTCTGGTTGTGCATGCCCATGGTGCCATTTGGAAGAAAGTGGGGCTCCCGACTGTAGGAAATAAGGATCTGAAGCCCTGGTTTGACTCCTTATGAGGCACCTACATTAATGCACACACAATGGGTGTGATGCCTTAATGGATTTGGTGGGAACTCATTTAAGAGGACCTCGTTTGACAAATAACTTGGAGCTTCCCTTTATGTGCTCAAAACCCCTCTTGCACAGAGAGCCCAACATTTGGGAACCACCCTTTTTATGATTGGCAATTTCACTTAGATACCTAAACTTATATTAGTAGATAGCTTTTCAGGCTGGGTAGGGGTTTATACTACCTGATGGAGAGAGTGTCTGAAGTTACCAAAATCTTTGTGAAGGAACTCACTCCTAGATGAGCTCCTACCAGGAGCTGCTGGCCTGGGACAGGGCCTAGCTGAGTTCTTGCATATGTATGCCAGTGAAGAGTAGGAACAGGCCTTGGAGGATGATGGGATGGTGGGCATCAGCAGTCCAGGGAAAGAGGCCAAGCAGATGGAGAATGGCATGCTGGTGATGGATGACACAGGCAGGCAGCTGCAGAGATAGCTCAGCAGCTCCTCCTCCTACAGTAGGAATGTCAGCAGGCACCACAATAGTATGGCCAAGTTGCAGAAAGATGAGGGCAAGAAGGAAGAGACCTGGAAGTTGATGGAGGCAGACAAGGCTCAGACAGGTAAGGTCAAGCTGTTCATGTCCCAGGACTACATGAAGGCCATTGGGCTGTTCATCTACTTCCTGAACATCTCCCTCTTCTTGTTTAACCACAGTGCTGCCCTGGCTTCTAACAACTAGCTCAGTCTCTGGACTGATAACTCTATTGTCAAGAAGACCCAAGAGCACATTAAAGTCCATCTGAGCATCTACAGAGCCCTAAGCGTTTTGCAAGAGTGATAACAGACATTCCTTTGTATCACAGGTAACGCAGCAAGTAAGCAAAGCCATACATCTAAAATGGAAGTTACATGCATTCTGGAGACCTCAATCTATGGGAAAAATGGAGAAAATGAATCATACTTTAAAGAAAACTATAGCATAATTGGTGCAGGAAACGCACCTGAAATGGGATAAGATGTTGCTGCTTGCCTTCCTATAGGATGGCTTCTAAAAGCAGGCTTAAGTTAAGCCCATATGGAATAGTTTATGGGAAACACTTCCTAGCACCCCGAGGTAAGTATGGTAATATAACCATGAATAAGAAAAGCAGAGTAAAGCAACATGTCAAATGAGTGGGTTAGATACTAACCACTATACATGAGTTTGCCTCTTTCAGGTCCATACCCCAGTTGGAAGCAGAGAGGTGGAAGGGACCCTTATGAAGCGCTTCTGACAACTCACACCACATTGAAATTGTCAGTAGTAAAAACCTTGGATCAATCATACCAGACTAAAGAGGTGTCCCATGAAGGAAGGGGACCCAAGCCCCTAGTGGATGGGCCAGTGATCTAAAGTATCTGTTTAAGAAGAGAAAATGAAAATTCTGATATTCCTTTTGCTATTCTTTCTTTGGCTATTTGTTCTGTCTATAGGATGGAGACACAACTCCTTAGTGAGGATTTCCTCTTCTGCTAATCTGTCTCGCTGCTGGGTTTGTCATATTACTGTAACACTCTGCATTTGCAGAAGCCAGTCTCCTGGATTATCTACAGGGCGTGACTAATAGCTCCCTACTCAGGGGTCCCATGTTTCTTCCTTACTCAGCCCTATATCAGACATTATGTGCAAGGTGACAGTAAGGGCCCACAGTCCTACTAGTGTCTGAGATGCCAAGTGGGGTAAAATCTCTCTTATCAGGTATCCTCCATTGTTAATCTTCATGGTTGTATTTGTTGCTTATGCCCTTTTACATCTGGTAATCTGTTGCATTATCTACTGCCAAAGCTTTTCAATGGCATAAATAAGTATAAATCTTCCATCTAAAACATTGCTGCAATTCAGCAGGAAGTAACTCAGTGACTGCATTGCCCCTCCTCCCATAGATATGGAAGGGTAAAATTGACAGTGGGGAATATGTAACAGAGGGAACAGCCTGAAAAAGGGTAAAATGTTTTATGAGTCATCTCTTTAAAACCCAACCACCCATTCTTTTTGGAATTAAAACCTGCATCCCTGCCCAAAGCCAGTAATCAGAGGGACAGGGTAGTGTCCTTTGTTCTTTGTACCACGGGAGATGGCTCAGTGGAATTGTCTGGGCAGAGGTAACAAGATTGCCTTTATAGGAGATGGGGTTGGTAAGTACCATCATGTATAGTTATACAACAATAACCCCAACCTGAAAACTCCTTTTAAAAGCTCTGTATTTCTGTTTATAGAGAGGACTATGATACTTTACAATGAGAGTCTGCCATATTCATTTACTCATTTACACTAATAAACTTTTGTTTCATTTTCCTCAAACCACTTGTCCTTGTTCTTCTGATACAGCCTCAGAGACAATTACCAAATCTTCGGTAACATTCCCTACAAAAAATGAATTTCTGAGAATTTGAAGTTAAGAAACAATGCCTGAGCCATTACACTACTACTACATTAGAGTTTTAATATAAGGGATTTAGAAATTCCAACTAGCATGTGCTTCCAACTGTAAACCTTTTGGAGGCCAACCAATAAGTCTTTGAGTAAGATGTAAAAAAGAGAATTAGGACAGTTGATGGCAAATGTAGGAAAAGAGGAAAAGGAGAGTATAAAAAAAAGTAGTCTTTTTGAAAAAGACCTCAAACTGGGAAGCTTCAAATTCTCCTACAACTGAGCCAAAGAGAGATAATTGATTAATCACAGTATTATTTCTTAATAAACCTCAATGCAGCCAAAAATTGAGTAGTCAGCTTACCATCACTGGAAAATTTATCTAGTCCTGATGACCATCTTTCATCTCTTAAACTTATTACCAATGTTTCTCTGCTCCATTAGGGAAATATGTGGTACCCTTAATACTAGCCTTCACATTGCTTTGCTACAGGGAAGTAATTTGCTAGAGGAAGGATATGATAGGAGATACAGTGTGCCTTCATTTCCAAGTAATGAGCTTCAAGAAAGAAGGAATCACAGATCTTGAGGGCCCTCTAGGATTACCAGGCTAGCAGCTGGATAGCAGGGCTGTCACCATATCAGCTTGCCCTTCTGACAACTACAAACCAGGCCTGTGAAGCTTTCCCTTGGGCATTTAACATTTACCCTGTATGCAAAATACTTCTATGAGAAACTATTCACATGTCTGAATACAACATTACTTAATTAAACCTAAAGCTAACCATAGTGTGCTCAATTTGTAATTTCTAAATTTTATACTTTAAAAATTCTTCATTCTGAAAGCATTAATATCATGAATATTAGTTTATTTCTTAGCCAACATTGCTGCTATTGAATATTTGAAGTGTAAACTACTTGCATACATTCTTCATTTTCATCCTGTAAATTTCTGCATTTAAGATTATTCAAAAATATATAAGAGATTTTAAAAACAGCAAAACTTGAGAGTAAAATTACTAGGATGGAAGAAACGAAATAAATTTTACAAATTTCCTAGGTGTGTGTTTTTTTCTCTTGATAAAACAGCCATATATTTACATCCAGAGTCAATAAAATTCTGAATTTATCACTATATTACAGATTTCATAGTGTTGTCAAATACATCATTCTCCACTGCTCCTTAATAATGTATGGGAGAGGTATGTAGACATAATATGCTCCAAAGACATTCACAATCAGAAACAACAGGAGTTTTCTTATTGAATGTCATTCTGCTATTCTTTTTACTTGAGCAACACAGAAAATACACTTTTAAAAAAAAATCTGAATCATCTAATAGCCAATATTTTAAGTCTTCATTTTAAAGTATTATGTAAATATCTGAATACAGATTCCACTGATCAGTTTTTAAGTCAGCAAAAACAGTGTTTCATTTAGTTTGTCTTTACTCAGAGTACAAAGTACAAAGTCAAAGTTACACAGTGAATTAAGGAAAAACATTTACAAGTTCATCAAATTCACTGGCTTTATTATATTACTTGGCAGTCAATAAATAAGCATTTACAGAGCAACATCTAGGTGAAAAATATTAATACTTTTACATTACAGAAAGTTCAAAGGGAAAGTATGGGACACCTAGTATATGTTCTAAATAATATTTTTTAGTGTAAATGAGAAAAAAACAGGCATACATATTTTAAAAGTATCAGTAGCATTTATGATGGACATTGCCTCTGCTTTCACAGACTGAATATCCCCTTATATTATATATTGCAACTACTATTCCAGTATAATTATAATACAGGAAGTGATAATAATATTAGAATTATGATTATGGTAATAGCTAATATTTGTGATCACATTTTATATGACCCAGGCAGTATGTTAAAGTACTTAAATTTTAATGAAGTGTAAAAATGGTATTTTTTTTGCCCTCTTGTCATAAACAACTAGAAAAGAGACAATATACCAAATAAAAGTTTTCAGATATTAGACCGTAGACAGTACAGCACCCTAATCATTGATAAAAGAGAAAAAACAAGGTGAACCCTACAATTGTCCCAGTTCTTTTCCTAAAGGATACTGTAAGCCATGGAGTAAGAGGATACTGAGGCAGAGCACAGAAGCTAAGTTGAGAAGGTAGAAGTTGGAGATCACAGAAGCAGAGGCAGTAGAAAATGACAGGGTAGAGCACGTGATGGGAAGGAGCTATGTAAAGGAAAATCTCTACAGAACTGAATAAGGGTCTCTGAGTCTTTGGATGAATAATACAGAACAAATACTAAACAAGAAATTCCACAAAGAACAACTACCATGCAATGTTCAAGTGAAAACTCCAGGAAGTCATACAGAACTTGGCATTAACTGAGACCCAAGCAGCCAGAATAGAGAGTCCTTGTTGATAACCTGGAGCTTTCAGTAGAGACCCAGGAGAGTTTTATACATACATACATATATATATATGTATATGTGTATATATATATATATATAAAAACTACAGTAGATTCAGCTTAACAGAGTTTTAAATCTTTAGCAAACTATAAAACTAAGCCTTGAGAGAAACAAATGGAACCATAAGAAACTTAACTGCTAGCTAAACAAAAACTCAGTACTCTTTATAGGAAAACAGCAGAATCCAGATAGTTTACTTTGTAACATTCATAATATTAGGGCTTCAATTATAATCATTAAACGTGAAAAAATGTGACCCATAACTAGAAGAAAAGTTTAGTCAAAAGAAATAGATCTAGGCCGGGCGCGGTGGCTCACGCCTGTAATCCTAGCTCTGGGAGGCCGAGGCGGGTGGATCGCTCGAGGTCAGGAGTTCGAGACCAGCCTGAGCAAGAGTGAGACCCCCGTCTCTACCAAAAATAGAAAGAAATTATCTGGCCAACTAAAAATATATATACAAAAAAAATTAGCCGGGCATGGTGGCTCATGCCTGTAGTCCCAGCTACTCGGGAGGCTGAGGCAGTAGGATCGCTTAAGCCCAGGAGTCTGAGGTTGCTGTGAGCTAGGCTGACGCCACGGCACTCACTCTAGCCCGGGCAACAAAGTGAGACTCTGTCTCAAAAAAAAAAAAAAAAAAAAAAAAAAAAAAAAAAAAGAAATAGATCTAGAAATGAATTAGCAGATACTGACTTTACAGCAATTATTATATATATGGCCAGGAACTTACTTAAAAAGGTAAAAATAATGAGGTAGAAATGAAAGGTAGAGGGGAAAAAACCCAATGAGAAGTCTAGAGCTGAGAAGTAAAATATATCAAATACAAATTTTAGTAATTACGGTAAAAAAGCAGTTGAAATACTGCAAAATGAAATACTAGTGATTTTGAAGACAGGGCAAAATGAACTATCCAATTTCAAGTACAAAGAGTAAAAACTACTGAAATAAAATCTTTACTCAAAATTATACATATATGAAAAAATTAAAATTAAAATTATAGAATAACTAGGTTATTTTATGCACAGAGTAGTAGAATTTACTTTGCATTACCAGATTGTTTTGTTAACTCTTTGTGCTTTTGGACATACTCTTAAATCATTGTGAGATTCTTTACTTTAAAAAATATGTTTTTTAAAACATTGTTGTTTACTGCTGCATGTTTACATATTATTGACTTTAAATATTCATCTTTGGAAACTTATGATTAATGTTTTGTGTCCTCTAACAGCTAGTCTTGATTTTATCTTTCCCAACCACGGATCCCAAACTCAAAATAATAAAACTAACAAGTATATTTTACACCTAAACTATTTTTCAGTTTCCTAAAATTGCCATTAGGTAACACAAAGATATGTTCCTTCACAATTGAAAAAAAAAAAACAAGAGAAAAATACAATAAGAATTACAGATGCTCCTTGACTTGTGATAGGGTTATGTGATAATAAGTTGAAAATATCCTAAGTTGAAAATGCACTTAATTTCACCTAACTTACTAAACATCATAGCTTAGCCTAGCCTACCTAAAATGTGCTCAGAACTTTTACATTAGCGTACAGTTGGGCAAAATCATCTAATACAAAGCCTATTTTATAATAAAGTGTTGATTATCTCATGTAATTCATTGAATATGGTACACTATAGAGTATGGTATCGGTTGTTGCCCTCGTAATTGCTTGGCTGAAGGGAATGGTGGCTTACTGCAGCTGCTCAACATCATTAGAGAGTATTGTAATGCATATCACTAGTCCAGGAAAGATCAAAATTCAAAATCTGAAGTAGTCTGTACTGCATGTGCATCACTTTGGCACTATCGTAAAGTGAAAAAAAATATCATTAAGTTGAGCCATCACAAATGGGGGACCATCTGTGTTTGGTTTGTTTACAGGTCTCCACATTTTAATAGAGTCCCAAACTGATATAAATCTCTTGAAACAACCTTATGTCAATAAATTTCACAGCTTAGATGAAGTATTATTATATATCTATTGCTGTTTAACAAATTAATCCAAACATCAGTCACTTAAAAGAACAACATTAATTATTAATGTCTCATAGTTTCCGTGTGTCAGAAATTCAGCAGAGTTTAGCTGGATCTTTTGTTTCAGGGTCTCTAACAAAACAACAATCATAGTATTGGCCTCATTTAAAGCTTTAACTGGGAAAAGATCCACCTCCAATCTCACATCATTGTTGGCAAAATTTAGGTCCTTGCTGTTGGACTAAGGGTCTTAGTTTCATACCAGCTGTTTGGGGAAGCCTGCCCTCAGATCCCTCCCACGAGGACCTCTCCATAGGACCACTGACAAAATGACAGCTTGCTCCATTAGAGTGAGCAGAGGAGAGAGTAAGTGAGAGAGCACCAGAAAGACAGCTCATAGTTTTTCATAACCTAATCTTGGAAGTAACATCCCATCACTTTTGTCATATTCCATACCTGAAAGACAAAACATTAAGTACGCCTCACATCAAAGGAGATTATGTGTGTGTGTGTGTGTAAGTGTTATAGCTATATACCTATTGCAGAAATTAAAGTCATAATTAAAAATCTTCTCACAAAGAAAAACTGTAGTCCCAGATGGCTTTAATTGTGAATTCTTTCAAATATTTAAGGAAGACATAGTATTAATCCTACACAAACTTTTTCATAAAATCACTTTCCCACTCATTTTTTGAGTCCAGCATTATCATCATACAAACCAGACAGGGCATTACAAGAAAAGGGAAATGCAGATCACTGTTCCTCATGAATATTGATGCAAATTTTGAGCAAAACATTAGTAAATTACTAATATAGGAAATTATATACAAAGAATTGCATTCCATTGTGGAGTTTATTTCTGGAATGTAAGATTTGTTTAACCTTTTAAGATTAATCAACCATATAGGCAGAGTGAAAAGGAAAAGTTTATGATTATTTTACTGCATAGCAACCACATTTGGCAAAATTGAACAATCATTTTTTTGTCCTGAAGTCTCTTAGCAAACTAGAAATAGAGAAGAACTTACAAAATTTCATAAAGAACAATTACAAAATACCTGCACTTAATACTACATTTAAAGACTGAATACTTCCCACTAACACTGGAAAAAAAGAAAAGGATATCCATTCTCACGACTTTCTTTGTTCCAACATTAAAAAAGATGGTGCAATAAGGCAAGAAAAAGACATAAAGGGAATGTAGATTAGAAAGGAATAAGTAAATCTCTTTTTCAGATAACCTGATTGTCTATATACAAAATCATAAATCATCTATTATAAAACTATTAGAATTTTAAGTGAATTTAGCAAGGTTTCAGGATACAAAAATCAATATATAAAACCGACTATGTTTCTATATATTAGAGATAAGTGATTAGAAAATGGAAATTATAAGAAGAAAAAATGATTTAACAGACTCAAAAACAGGAAATAATTATAAATATAACAAAATATATATATGTAGGATATATGCATTATGTCTTTGGACCTCTATTCTTATCAAATCCATGTGCATTCATTTATTTGGCAATGGTTTTACCTGTTTTATGTGAAAGTATCATATGTAATATTAATAATATAATGATTTAGTCAAGCAAAAATTGTTACTTTACTAATATATGATTAACAAGTTCCTGGCACTAGCTTTATATGCTAAGAGTTTTTGTTGTAGCATTATGTCCTTTGATGTGGGCAGAGGGAGAATAACTGCCAAACATACCGAGGAAAAGATTCAACAAGAGTTTTGAAAGACTTCAAATTATTGCATTCAGACATATTACAGAAAAACTCCATTTAGGAGCATATATACAATGTTTTAAAAATCCATCTCATATAAAATATCCTCAGACTTACTTATTTCTCCAGCACTATTTTATTTTCCTAGAATTATTTTAAAATATATATTGCTATCATTATCAGCAACAGGTACAGTTAGTTTCCCTTCCATCTTCATTCACCTTCTTACTTATCCTAAAGAAATAATAGTATTGTTGAAGACAATGTGTTAAACTAAGTGAGTCAATTTCCTGGCTCAATGGCAGCTGGATATTTAAAGGTGTGATAAAGTTCTATCCATAATAATATGTATGTGGAAATATTCTTGGTGGGACTTGTAGCTGCTGTTGGATTACAAAATAGTACATGCCATGTGTCATAAAAAATTTTGCCCTTCACCTCCCTGACCCTTCATCATTCTCCTACCTGGAATAATAAGCAAATTCATAGAGGTGCCACAGACATCTTGCTAGCAATAAAACAGAAGCCACAGGTAAGAAAACAATGAGCCTGGATGCTTGAGGCCCTGAGAGGCTATGATCGTAATGTTAGATTTTCTATTTCTGTACTTTTATAATTATAAAATACAGTATAGAATATACTCACTATGACCGTTTCCATAGTCTCATAACTTAGCCAGTTTTATTTTTCCTTTGACAACATTGGAATGGATATATGACTTTGGACAGATTTTTTTTTTATTTGTGATTTGGTATACGTATATGAACAAGTATGTGTGTGTATATTTATGTATATATGTGCTTCTGTCGATACATATGTGCAAAAACACATACACATTTTTTGACTTGTGTTTCTTCCATAATTGCTTGTGTTAGGGTGTGAATTCATACATGGGCTTGAGAAAGAATTTTCAACACAAAGATTAGGATATAAAGAAATAAAAAGTTTATTTTACTTTCTTAGAGAGAGAGAGATAAGAAGAAAGAGAGAGTGAAGGGAAAGAGGGAGAGAGAGAGGAGAGAGAGAGAGAAGGGAAAGTGAGAGATAGAGAAAAGAAAAGGAGAGAGAAAGGTTAAAGAAAGAAAGAGAAAAAGAGAGAAAGAGAGAGAGAGAGGGGAAGAGAGGAGGAAGAGGGTGTGGTAGAAGAAAAGAAAGTGCCAGGCTATGAGCAGAAGCAGCTCAAAGTTTTTATGGGGACAAGAAGAAGGAAAAAAATACTTATGGCTGTCAGTTGATAGCAGAAGCAGCTGTGGAACTGCTGTGTCTGAATTTTCTCCCCTTTTTTTTTTTTCTGTGAGGCAGGCTTATCACTCCCCTGTGGAATGTGGTCAGGCTGGTCTGGTGGGTGTCAGAGAGAGAGATGTGCACTCCCTTTCTGTCTGCACAGCTCCTTTTAATTGCTGTAAAAACATCTCCACAGGTGATCAATTAGAGAGAGAAAGACAGGGGTTAAGGTATATGTCATGACTTAGAGACTGGAGGTTAGATGTTTATTTTTCCCTATTAGTTAGTTCATTAGTAAAGCCATCCTTTCATTTGCCCCCTTTCTTTAGTTAAAATTAATATTCTTATTTTAATGAACTTGGAGACAGGAGTACTTGGACAGAGGTGTGTTCTGTAACTTCTTCCTGCTGGCTCAGGGAGGAAGCAAAGCTTGGTTCCCTACCCGAGAGTGTTCATTTGAGAGTCATTAAGGGGGAAGTGTTGAAGACCGATGGTCTTAAAAGCAAGACTAGAGGCAGAATGGGGGTTTTACTGGAGAGGAACAACTAGGGCCTGAATTTGGTTTTGTATGAATGTTATTAGATAGAATGTGGGGTCCAAAAATGAGTACTAAAAACAGAGCCATTAGGGGCCCTAGGAGGGGTGTTAGTCAAGAAAACTAAGGTCACACTTGGCAAAAAGAATTTACAGAATTACCTATATTCCTCATCCTCCACTCTCCTCTAAAAGGAGGATATAAAAATATCTGGATCTCATTGGAATATTGGGTAATCACTCTGTGATTCTGCCCATACACATGGTAAATAAACCTCTTCCTCTTACAAATCTGCCTTAATTGTCAGTTGATGTTTCAGCAAACTCCTGGGGGAAAGGGGAAGTTTTCCCTGACCCCTACACTCTGTATGCCTTTAAATGCTGAAGGTTCCAACTTCTCCTTCAGAAAAATAGACACAGCTTGCCTACAGTTCATGTTTTTCCTGGGCATAGCTCAAAATCTTGACTTAATAAACCTCCATTGATTGAGATTTTTGCCTCATTTATTTACTTGTGTTGACATATATATTAATATTGAGAGGAGATTTATTAGGAGAATTGGCTCATCAATTACCAAGGCTGTCTGCAGGCTGGAGTTCCTGGGATGCCTGTAGCATGGCTCAGTCCAATTCTGAAGGCCTCAATACCAGGGAAGCCAATGATGTAATGCTCTGTCAAAGACCAAAAGCTCAAGAACCTGGGGGACCTCTGGTTTAAGACATGGAATCCAAAGCTAGAAAGCCTGGAGTTCTAATGTTCAATGGCAGGAGATAAAGAGTGTATCTGAGCTCCAGGAGAGAGAGAAAAAGAGAGAGCAAATCACCTTTACTTTCTATTTGTTCTATTTAGTCCCCCGGCTGATTGGATGGTGCCTCAAGGGTGGATCTTCACCACTTAGTCCATTCAGATTCACACACAAATCTTCTCTGTGAACACCCACACAGACACACCAAAAGTAATGTTTTATCAGTTTTCTAGTTATTCCTTAATCCAGTCAAGTTGACACTTAAAATTAACCAGCACCATAGGTAATATCAAAGTGAAACAAACAGAAAGAGTGACAACTTAAAGCATATTAGTAATAAATGAGACTTTTCCAAGGACCTATGCTGAGTAAAGTCTTGACATTACACATTACACAAGCAGCATTTTCTCTAAATTGAATTCATAAAAGTAGAGAGTAGAATAGTAGTTAGTAGAGGCTGGGAAGGGTAGGAGGAATAAAGGAGTAGAAGATGTTGGCTAATGGATACATAATTATAGCTAAATAGGAGGATTAAGTTTTAGTATTCCATAGCACTGTAGGGTGACATAGTTAACAATAATTTATTGTATATTTCAAATAACTAAAAGAGAGGATTTTGAATGTTTCCAACACAAAGAAATGATAAATGTTTGAGATGATGGATATGCTAATTACCCTGATTTGATCATTATACATTGTATACATGTATCAAAATATCACTCTGTACCCCATAAATATGTACAATTATGTTTCAATTAAAAATAAAATTTTAAAAATTATAAGGGACCACTCCCTCAATTACATTTATGTTACAACTGCTAAAAATCTCTCCATTGTAGGCTTCTTTTCTTTCCTTGGACCTCATTATGTGTGTTGGTAATCCTTTGCCCTTAAATATGACTCAAGTTTCCTGTCCTTGCATCTGGGACCGTGTGGTTCCAGTTATCTTTCCCATTTCTTCAACATAATGCTCTTTACTGGTTCTTTTTTATCCAGCTTATAAATATATTTATGTCTCTCCCATATTGAAATATAAAAATATAATGTCCTCTATCATGTTTGCATTTCCTTTTTGTCTAACTCATATTTCTCATTTTTCTTTCTTTCTTTTTTTTTTTTTTGAGACAGAGTCTCACTGTGTTGCCCAGGCTAGAGTGCCGTGGTGTCAGCCTAGCTCACAGCAACCTCAAACTCCTGACTCAAGTGATACTCTTGCCTCAGCCTCCCAAGTAGCTGGGATTACAGGCATGCGCCACCATGCCCGGCTAACTTTATATATATATACATATTTATATTTTTAGCTGTCCATATCATTTCTATTTTTAGTAGAGATGGGGTCTTACTCTTGCTCAGGCTGGTCTCGAACTACTGAGCTCAAACGATCTGCCCACCTTGGCCTCCCAAAGTGCTAGGATTAAAGGCGTGAGTCACTGCGCCGGGCCCTCATTTTTCTTAAAAATTAAGAATAGTAAAAAAAAAAACTTCATCATGGCCAACTTATTGTAATAAAGGCAAAAGATGAACTGGGAACAAAATTTGTATTTTCCTAGTTTAGAAAAAAATTTTAAAAAAAGCAGTTAAAAGTTGGACAAAGAAGCTTTTCAGAATTAAGAAAAAGAAATGCAAATGAGGGAAACAAAAATGATTCTAAAACGTACTCTTAATAAGTGACATATAAAATAAAATTATACTAAGATGTCATTTCTCATTTACATTGAAAAACAAAATCCAGAAAATGATAACATACTTCATTGAGAAGCTGACAGGACATAGATATTCTCAGCCCTTGCTTGCGGGAGTGGAAATTCTTAAAGGACAATTTTGCAAAGAATAGAAAAATTACAATTGGTCCAACAATTTAACTTTATGGATTTATTATTGACAAAATCCAGCCTCCAAATGAAGTATGTTATTCATGTAATACTGTTTTGTCTGTAATAACAAAACACTAGAAACAATAAAAGTTTCCATCTTAATAGGCCTGATTAAATAAACTATCGTTTATACATATATTGAATTCTATGCAGCTGTGTAAAACAATGAGGAAGATTTACATGTGAAGATGTAGAAGTATCTATAGGATATATAATTAAATGAAAAATATAAAGACTATAATAGTATACATGTGATGATGTTTCTTGCTTAAGAAAGAAAGTGGGATAAGAATATATGTTTTCTTAATTACTTGTGTTTGTAATTACTGGTATAACTTTTATGAAAAATCACCTGGATGGATCACAAGAAGCTAACAAAACTGATGATCTATAGAGGCCTGGTTGAGAATAGGATGGATAAAGTTAGGAATGGAAGCAGGATGCCTCAGTGTAGACTTTTTTCATACTTTTTTCATATTGTTCTGATTTTTGAACTATATGAATGTATTACTATTCAAAAAGTAAAATTTATTTAAAATTATTTTATAAATATGAGGTAGGCTACATAAGAAGGAGTGAGCTCTCCATTCCTGGAATGTGCAAGTGAAGATCAAAGGGCTCTTCCTGTCTAGCAGTTTCCAATCTTTACCACAAAACAGTCCTGCTGGTTACAGTTAAAAGTTATTCTATGTGGAGGCAGAGACAGAGTGAGAGAGAAAGACAGAGACAGAGTGAGACAGACAAACAGAGATTGACAAAGAGAGAGAGACAGAGAAAGTTAATGTTGTACTGAGAGAGTTAGAGTAGTGTTCAATGAAGTAGTCTAGAGAGGCATTCATTCTTCTGTAGCTACTAACCACACCTCTCATAGCTTTTATCACACATTTTTCAGTCAGCGAATCTATAGTATATTTTCATAAGAACTTACATGTCTATAGTATATGCCTCAAATCCGCTATTAATGCTTAAATATCATAGAAAATTAGAGTAGGTCAAACACATGACTTCTGAGTTTTGTATGAAAATTTAAAATCACACTTCAGTACGACTTTTAAAAAAGTATCAGATATTTTTTATGACTTTACTGCTACTAGAATAGATCATTTTATTATAAATATAACCTGAATATCTCCTTGTCATTTATCTTGTTAGTGGTATGCTTTAGGATCATACAGGGACATAATAAAGAAGCCAGCAAAATTTGACAATAGGAAACCAAAGATATATAAGACATTAAAAAAAAAAACCCAGAATCCTGGAAAACTTGTCTTTCTTGAACAATAAAATTTTTCACTTATCAAATATGATGACTTTTCATAACAATATGCTATGAGGACTCCCAATGTCAGAAGGTAAAAGAATTTTTTCCCATATTGTTACTCTGTTTCTTCAGCAAGAGAGCATTATAGTTTATTTCAACACCTGAAATTAAATTGACATTGGGCAAGCCCCATTGAAAACTGTTACCTATCTTCCTAGCCCTGAGACTCCTTATTAGCAAAACAGCTTGTCATGTTATAAAGATCAAGTATTGCCAATAAAAGTGCAAGTTCCAGTGAGCACTGTAAAAAAGAAAATGCTAACTTCTGGCAAGTTCTGTCAAAACTGCGAGCATTATCATATCTTCAGATAGTCACTGGACAAAGATCTGGGGACCACCAACTTGGAGAAGAGCATGTTAATTCTCAAAGATTCTAGAAAATATAGTAGAAGCACATCCTCCCATGAGGGTAAACTGATTTGTTAAAAATTTCTAAAATATTTTTAATGATTTATGTTTATCTTCATTCTATCTTTAATAAAAGCCAAATAATTATGTACAAATTGAATATTTTAAGTTCTGATTGGAGTGGCTTGTAGTGAATAATGAAAAAATTAACTGAGTCATGTCTTAGAATAGTTAATTATTTGATGTATAATAAAAAAGGACCTTGTAAAATAAAAGGAACTGTATTGGACTTTGTTAATACAACTTTTAAAGTGAATATCTCAACTTAATATGTAATTTCTTGCTCTTTCAAGTTCTACCTTGATTAATATATAACCTTAACTGATATGGGGTTGAACAAAGGTCCTTAATAAGAAATGGACTCCTAAGTGTGTCCTTAAGCTTATTCTGCTGAATTTAATGTAAGAGTCATTCTTTCTTTGCCACTATTTTACTTTCTAGAAAAGTAAGAAAAAGAATTTGGATAACACCATTTTCTGTGTTACCAAAAGAATTCCTCTATGGAGAGTGATGGTATGAAAGGAAAAATTTCAACTTACAGCAGCAGTTGCCCAGGAGAGAACCAAAACTTAATTCTGTGTTTCACTACAACTCTTCTAACACTAAACTTCTTAATGAACCATGACCCTGTTAGTAACCCTGTTAATCCTGACCTGAAGCCGTCTGAGGATTGTTTCCCGACTAAGAGTCAATGAGGCTTGTTTAAGCCAATTGTAAACAGACAGTTGGACTCATCTATACTATGGGAGAGCTAGTTTTCAATAAGTAATAACAAATTGTGAACTGTAATTTTAATCTTATGCAAAAGAAAACCTTTCTTATATAAAAATAATATGTGAAAATTAAACTTCAGTTTTAAGGTTATTTTCTAAACTGTAATATTCTTCTTTTCAAATGCTCCTCCTCCACATGGCAAAAAATTCCTTTCCCCAGCTGCAATGTACTTTCACCAATGTCCTAAGAGCGACTTTTTTTGATGCCCTTCTGTCCTACAGGTTAAGGTTTTACTTCCTAGGAGAGAGAAAGGATAAGAGTCCCAATGGACTTTGGTCGCCATTCTGTAGCAGCTGCTGTTTCCCTTCCAGGCTTATAGGAAGCTTTCTCAGGAGTCTCCCCAATATTGTGTGTGTACATGTGTGTGTGTAAATCTATCCTATCTAATCTATCTCTATAGCATATAGATAGCATAAATAGACAGATTGATTTCTCTTCAAAATACTCCAATTTTGAGTAGGTTGTCCTCTTAATGACTTTCACTGGCTGATCTGGATGGCATATTGAATTTTATCTAACTAATCTCCATATTTATTTACAGAATCCCAAGGAAGAAGAGGAAGAAGTGTAGATTCAAAAGCAATATGAAGAAAGCAAGCTAAGGTCAGTAGACTTCAGCTGAAATTCCATCAGAAAACATTTTTGCATTCATTACTTTGAGGCCAGTCCAATTTCAGTATAATCAAAAGTTTGCAATGTGCTAGAGATCAAGAAAATGGAACTCTGAGTGAGATCATGGTAAAGAAAGCTAAATAAACCCTCATTCTTACAATCCCATGTAATAAAATTACTTATTGTTTAAAAAATAGTCCATAATAAATCTATATTATGTTTACTGTTTTAAAAATGAGTATTTAAGCTCATATAATTAATGGTTTTATGATCTAAGGCAGGTTTTTTAGACTGTTCCTGATGCAGTTATTTCATTTGTAATAAAGGCATGCTAATTCATATCTAATAATATTATTTGGATCAAGCTAGTAATGAATGCAAAGAATTAAGCATAGTTCTTGGCATCTAGGAGGTCCTCAATAAATGGTAATGTTATAGTTGCTATAGTTATCACCGTAGGTAATGTTATTATAATTATAATGAGAAAGGGACATAATCTTGATTCGTGCTGAGGTGGATCTGACTTAATCCATCCCCCATTTTAAAAAATTTATCCCATAATACTTCCTAAACTGCTGACCTGAAATATGTAAAAGTGTAGCAATTTAATGCATGAGCCCTAAGAACTGTTTCTGTAAATTGGGTGGTAGCGCAGAAAAGGCCAAGATTGTACAATGCAGAAAGTGTAGGATATAAAGGCGCGATGACCAATGAAAGTTAAAATCTTTTCGTTGACTATAGATTATTCATCTGTTAAAAATGGAGAAAAGAAATAATGCATAAATCATCCATTCTAAGTAGAATTCTATAAATTAAAAGAGTGCAGCTTTCACATGATAAGAAAAAGTTTTTGTTGATTTTTCTCTCCCCTGTCCACTTAGATCACACTCTCCTTTTGTGGATAATACACACTACGTAAGGTTCAAGTAAGTCATGCCTCTAAGAGTGAACTGATGAGAAAAGTCTTCTTCTTTTTCTATGAACAAATATTGAGTACACAGAAGCATTGTGCATAGGGCAGGTATGTTAGCGAGGAATGTGCTTGTTAGAAAAAGGACATGTTCCCTTATATGGATCTGTACTAGAGAATAGAAAAACAAAATAGAAATAATGATACATCAAAACCCTATATGCAACAAGAACATAAAAATACTGACATAAGAACTTCTTGCTGAACCAAATCCTTGACTTCTTTTCAGGTATTTAGTTTTATTGATAGTTGAACAAACTTTCACCAAGGTGGAAAATGTGGGGCTTCTAACCTTACATCTGTGAATAAGTTTCCCAAATGTTCATGGGAATACTTTCAGAATTCAGATAATAACGAAAATATAGGATTTTATTTTCTGTGGCTCAATTAAATGTTAAGATTTAAATGTTTCCAGTAGCAAATGAAGGCTTTTCTCAAGTGCTTAGAAAGTGATTGTGATTTATGAGTATACCATTCTTGCCAAATTCATCCAGCTTTTTAATTAATATCTATCTCTCTTTCCAAAGGACTCAGAAATTTACTCACACACTTAAAATATCATTGTGGATATTGAGATAGGTCTTGTAAGGGAGAGAAAAACATTGTGAAAGTGGTTGCATTTACTCCCTTTAACCTTACCACCCCATCTAGAAAAAATAGTTTGATTCAAGCAATCTGTTTATCCACTGGGTTGATCATTAGTTGTTGATGAACCAAAGGAGATTTAACTAAAGCAATCTTTATTGTTGTAGAAAGACACAAGGCTAACACTGACATAAATCATGCTATATGAACTTACAGCCATTCAAAATAGGGCAATTATTGATATTGTAACACAGCACCTAACCCTAGCAGGGCCACAAGTTGTGCTACGGGAAGCAGGAGAAAATTGTGAACTAAGAAATGTTCAGACTGGCTGCTCCCTTCATGTATTGGCCTCCAAAGCTGTAGGTCAGGGAGCACAAAAAAGTTGGGGGGAATTTCTTTCCCACAGTCAGAATTTTTAGCTATGTCATGCTGCTACTGCTGGTTCCAAGACTTTGAATGCTTACACATGGCTAAGAATATAGCAGATGTTTTCACCTTTCCTTCTAATGCCTGCGATATACCAAAACAGGCTGAATGTTTTGTGGCTATATGCCTAGTCCCAAACCCAGAGCCTTTCAGTACGTTTGTTGAATGAATGGATTTTTATTAACTCTGAGGACATGATGATACCTCTGTGACAAATAATTCAAACCTTTTTTTAAATGTTTGCTTTATTTTTTGTATATTTTCCAATAATAAGTGTCTTACAAAAAGCAAAGAATGTGAATTTTTATAAAGTCCAATTTATCTATTTTCCTTTTATGCCAAGTACTTTTTACTATTCCATGGCTTGTCTAAGAAATCTTTGCTTAACAGTTAACAAAGATTTTTCTCTTGTGTTTTCTTCTAGAAGTGTTAAAGTCTTAGGTTTTGTATTTCATGATTCATTTTGAGTTAATTTTTTGTATGGTATAAAGTAAAGGTCAGGGTTAAGGATTTTTATACGGATATCAAATGTTCAAGCATCGTTTAAAAATACATACTATATTTTTGGAATTAAACTACTTTGGCAACTTTGTCTTAAAAAATTGGCCCTATCCCTTTCGGTTGATTTCTGGACTGTGGTTTTATTACCTAGCAGCCTATCCTTATTGAAATACCTCATCGAAATAAATCTTCATTGAAATATCTTGATTACAGTAGCTTTATATAAAATCTTGACATCATGTACTATAAGTGTTCGAGATTTGTTCTTCAGAATAGTTTTTAAAACTATTTTACATCCATTTTCATTTCCATATATGTTTTAGGATAAATATAACATTTTCTTTAAAAAAAACAAACTTAAAGCCATCTAGGATCTAGACTGGGATCACAGTAAATCTATAGGAGAATTGACATATAAATAATCTCGAGTCGTCAGGCCAATGAACATGTTATTTCTCTCCCTTTATTTAGAAAACTTTTAATTTCCCTCAGAATAGCTTTCATTTGTATGGGAATATATCTTGTACATATTTTGTTAAATTTATCTGTAAATATGTCATTTTTTGATGCCACTTTTTAAATAAAAGCTCTATTGAGATATTCACATACCCCAAATTCACCATTTTATGACACTATTTTTTAAAAATTTTCAAAATAATTAAAGGTGTACAAATGTTTTTGTTACACAGCTTAAGTCGGGGCTATAAATGTGCCCATCACCTGAATTGTGTTCATGGTGCCCATTATGTTTTCTCTCCTCCCCTCCCCCCACTTGATTTCTAATGACTTTTACTTCCCTCTATGCACTTGTGTGCCCATCGGTTAGTTCCAATTTATTAAAGAGTACATGTGGTATTCAGTTTCTCCTTCTTGAGATACTTAACTTAGGATAATGATATCCAATTCCTTCCAAATTGCTCCAAAAGGCATTAATTCAGCCTTTTTTTGGCTGAGTAGTACTCCATGGTATGCATATACCACATTTTGTTAGTCTACTCATGAATTGATGGGCACTTGGGTTGATTCCACATTTTTGTAATTGTGAATTGTGCTGCAATAAACATTTGAGTGCAGGTGTCTTTTTGATAAAATGACTTGTTTTCCTTTGGGTAGATACCCAGTAGTGGAATTACTGGATCAAATTGTAGGTCTACTTTTAGTTTCTTGAGAAATCTCCATACAGTTTTCCATAGGGGTTGTACTAATTTGCAGTCCCACCAACAGTGTATAAGCGTTCCTTTCTCTCTGCATCCATGCCAGCATCTGTTGTTTTGGCCTCTTTATTAAAAGCCTTTCTGACAGGAATAAGGTGATGTCTCATTGTGGTTTTAATTTGCATTTCCCTAATGATTGGTGACATTGAGCACTTTTCCATATGTTTATTGGCCATTTGTTTTTATTCTTTTGAGAAGCTCCTGTTCATGTCTTTTGGCCATTTTTTAATGGAGTTGTTTGATTTTTTCTTGCTGATTTATTTGTGTTCTTTGTAGATTCTGGATATTAGCCCTTTATTGCTTGCGTAGATTATGAATATTTGCTGCCATTCTGTAGGTTGTCTATTTGCTCTGTTGATTTTTTCCTTAGCTGTCCAGAAGCCTTTTAATTTAATCAAGTCCCATTTATTTATTTCTGTTGTTGCCATAATTGCCATTGGGGTCTCAGTCATAAATTCTTTGCCTAGACCAACATTTAGAAGTGTTTTTCCTACATTTTCTTTCAAAATTCTTATGGTTTCATGCCATACATTTAAATCTTTTGTCCATCTTCAGTTAATTTTTGTGAGTCATTATTCTGTATGTGGCTATCCAATTTTCCCAGGACCATTTACTGAATAGGGATTTTTTTTACCCAGTGTACATTGTCGTCTACTTTGTCAAAGATCAGTTGGCTATAGGTAGGTGGTTTTATATCTGTGTACTCTATTCTGTTTCATTGGTCTATGTCTCTATTTGTGTATCAATACCATGTTGTTTTGGTTACTATAGTCTTGTAGTACGGTTTGAAGTATGGTAATGTGATCCCTCCAGATTTGTTCTTTTTGCTTAGGATTGCTTTGGCTATTCGGCCTCTTTTCTGGTTCTAAATGAAGCATAGAATTATTTTTTTCTAGATCTGTGAAATATGCCATTGGTATTTTGATGGGAATTGCATTCATTCTGTAAATCACTTTGGATAGTATGGACATTTTAAAAATGTTGATCCTACCTATCCATGAGCATGATATGTTTCTCCATTTAGGCAAAATTTTTTAGAGTTGGCACATAATTCATACCAGTTCCTATACAGATATATTTCAATGCTCTAAATCCAAGCTCACTAAAACTCTGGCATTTCACAAACTAGATGTGTTTGTTTCAAACTTTCTTCTCAACTGTAATACTCTTAGGCAATCAAAAAAACTAGGACTGTAAATTAGACATATAAGAAGTAAGTAACAGTATCAGAAAAAACAGGAAGGTATTTTCACAGAAGTCAGTGAATAACACTTAAAATAAGGAATAAAATGGGGAAGAATTTGTTAGCTATCGAAAAAATGCCACTATGGCTGGGTACCTTAGGAAGGTCACAGATGATAAAAATCAATTTAAACACCAACCCTTTAATTTTCACTAATTTGTTTTCTGTTCTGAGGCTTATATATTTTTAATAAACCGTTGCTTAGATTTGCACTATAGATTTTCATGTAGCCAACTCATATACTGATTTTGTATTCTATACTCAATTTTAAATTCATTAAAGAAAAGTGCTCCATGGTATCCATTCTCAATGTGGTTATGGGTCACTTGAACTCCAGCATTCCGAAGTCGGGTGACATACATGACTCCATCATCTCTTAAAACGTCATATTGACAAGTGAGAACATAGGTCACAGGTAAACCACGCAACTTGTTGTCATCAGCCAACAGCGGGGCTGCCCTCACATCTAGGAACCCTGGATATTTTTTAGCTAGCTTGGAACTACCATGAGTTGGACTATTATAAACATGTCCTTTTCTGAACTTCTCAGGGAGCAAGGAACTCCAATTAACAAACTTGAACAGATGGCTTGATTCCACTGGTATGTGTTGATTGAAGAGCATGGCTTTTTCAAGTGATCTATCTGTGGTAAAGTATTCACTCCAGAACCTGACCATAAGTGATCTGGGTAGAACTGGAAAGTGTGGATATTCCCTATATGACGGTAAATCCATATCAAGAGTCTGAAGGGCAGGATATATTAAAGATTGTATTTTAAGTTTGATCTTGACATCTGGGTCCTCTATGAGCTGAAAAACAATTTAAATTAAGTTGCTTAAGTGAGTAATTTTCATTTAAAACCATATATTTTCACTTAAAAACAATATATTCAGAATCTCAAAAAGATAATCAGAAACAACAAAAATATATCTTAAAGAACTTTCCAGTTCTTAATATTATAAGAGTCTGTTAATACTGTCAATGTAAGCAAAATGGTTTGCACTATTTTCCCCACGAGTGGGGAAAGGCGCCATATGTGATCAAAAAGCAAAATCTCTACTTCTAAAATAAAAAATGGCCACCACAGGAATCCAATCTTTTTTTGAAAGTAAAAAATTTGTGCACATATATTATTATATTAACAAGCATGAACATTTAAGGGAAGGATAAAATAACTAAGAATTCTAATTTGGCTCTGACAGCAAAACAAAAAAATCCTGGGTAGGCCTTAGAGCCCCTCTGTGAAAAGATGTGGATCATATTAATTTTTTTTTAATGGTATTTCAAGTCTGTTCTTTTACTTTGTGCTATAGTCATCTATGTCAGTATGTCTTCAATTTCTATAGGGCAGTGGTCTCTTAATTGGGAAATAACTCTTTCTGGTGTTATGTGGGGGTTGGCAGCCAAAAATACAAGAATGTTTATTAAAGTTAAACAAGAAAGTCTAAGAATTTTCATTCCAATTATAAAAGTCTAATTCATTTTAATTTTTTGTGTTTTAAATATTCAACATACATTAGTTTATTAAGACAAATATTATCTATAAATCAATATGCATACTTTCAGGGTATACTAAAAGTTTCCTATTAATAGAGTATATGACTAAAAGTGTTTGTAAATTAGTAATATAGAGCATTACAGTTTGCCAGGTGTTTTTATGTATGTCTACTTCATCCTATAAGTTAGAACGGCCCACTGTGTCTCATAGATGAAGTTCTCAAAGTACAGTCTCTGAACAGTGACATTACCTGGGAATTCGTTAGAAATACAAATTCTTACACTCTAGCCAAGACTAACTAAATCAAGGGGTAGAGATCAGCAATTATGAGTTTGAAAAAATACTTCAGGGTATTCTGATACATGCTAAAATTTGAGATTCACTGGTATAGGTCATAAATAGTAATTATTAGAGCCAAATACATTCTGACGCTTCTCAGAGTAAAGTATAAGGGGCAAATTGGAAGTCTAATTTTGAAAACTTGCAACAGTGTTTTCTATATAGTGTTGAAAACCACAGCACTCTGACATTTTTTCCTTTGGCACAAATATGGCATTTTCCAAAAAATAAAATAAAATATATACGTGTATCAGCAAAAGCAAATGTCTGCAGTGTTTATTTTATTGCATTTAGAACAAAATTAATATTAATAATTAGAATTAGTTAGATAGTTTTGTGTAAAAATAATTTATCTGTTTAATAATCAGTTCAGTGTTATGTCTCAGGTAAGATTGCCACATTCAATTTTGTTCAACACCTATTATGAAGGATGCTGTTTACGTTAGTAGAGGTGTGGGTAGGGAATAGGTGGCTGATTTTAGATAGAGTTAAGAAAAAAACATTTTATATTTGACTAATAAATTAAACTTTACAGGTAACTAAAATTATTGAACCTGCAGATTTTTTTAAAACTGTCTTTTATCATTAAATAAAATACTCATAAAATCAAGCACATAACTTCATAAATCTGAAATGTAAAATATAACAAGTATATTTAAGGTTCAGGGAGTTCACCTTGTGCTCTGAATTGATCACACATATTTCTTCCCTCCCAGTTATCACTACGTTCCATTTTATGATATTCAATATTGTAGGTTTCTTTAGAATTATATCATTTGTGCATATCCTTAATCCATGTAGTTTATCTGGTAAAGGAAGTTCCACCTATTTCTAGTTAACTAGAAATTGTTATTGTGAATTTTCCTAAATCCTTTTTCCGCATTTAGTGAGATGATACATGACTTTGCTTCTTTAATTTCCTGGGGAAAATTAACTGATTTTTATAAAGTATAATTTCTTTGCATTATTAGCACCTTGGTCAAGGTATATATGGATGCGAGTTTATATGTATATGTTTTCTAATATTTTGTACATGTTGATAACATCTTAGTTTTATGAGTGTGATTGGCCCACTGTTAATACTTCTGAAACTGCTCTTGCCAGAATGGTCATAAAGATTATGCTTCTCTGAAAATAAATTAGGGAATATACCCTATTTTCATATTCTCAGACATATATTTTTGTGTT